>NC_140242.1:26169034-26186805 GCF_949987555.1 Borostomias antarcticus
GTACCTGAACACACACACACACACACACACACACAAGCTCAACAGCAGGTTCCCTACTGTATGACACGGGAAAGGACAGGAACCTCTTTGACAGTGAGAGGCTGAACAAGGCGGTCTGCGAGGGTGGAGATTTCATTTCAAACCTTTATTAGAGAGGAAATGATGACGAGGAGAGGAAGAGGATGGAGTGAGTGAGTGAGAGAGAGAGAAAACTGGACACACCAGCTACTGTGGCAGTACACCACACACGGTAAGTGATCTGAAGTCAGATCCCATTTATAATGGTCTGAAGTCAGATCCCATTTATAATGATCTGAAGTCAGATCCCATTTCTAATGCAATTTGCATTTTATTCTGCTTGCTTGGGGTTTTTGACTGCAGCTTCAAATGCTGCTTCACAGTGGTCATGTCCACTTCCCTTTTATGGAGCCTGTTTGAAATCGAAATTGAAATGTCACTCTCCTACTGTTTTGAACCCTCGTCAACGTTCACAGGAACGACAAATTATATTCTAACATAGTTACAATACTATTTGAATGCGTTTTTAGTCTTTTCTCTCAGTAGTCGGAGAGGATGAGGATGTTTTTGGTCTTTTCTCTCAGTAGTCGGAGAGGATGAGGATGTTTTTGGTCTTTTCTCTCAGTAGTCGGAGAGGATGAGGATGTTTTTGGTCTTTTCTCTCAGTAGTCGGAGAGGATGAGGATGTTTTTGGTCTTTTCTCTCAGTAGTCGGAGAGGATGAGGATGTATTTGGTCTTTTCTCTCAGTAGTCGGAGAGGATGAGGGGCATGGGGGATCAGGAGGAGGGCGAGGAGAGGAAGGAGAACAGGTGAGGCGTTTCCCGTAGCCCCGCCGGTTGATGCACGTGTGTGTTCTGCGCTCTAGCCCAGCCACACATGAACGTCCTGTAACGACTGTCTACCCCAGCAGGTGGACAGGTGGGACGACCAACGGAGACACCAGTGGGGGGGCAGGAGGAGGAGGAGGGGGAGGGGGAGGGAACGGAAGAGGAGGAGGTGGAAAAGAACAAGAAAGAGGGGATGAAAGAGAAGGAGGGGGAGGAGGCGGAGGTGCAAGGGAAGGAGGAGGCGGCGGAGCACCCAAGAGGAGGCCTCTGTCCCTGTTGGAGCGTCTGAGACTAAGTCAGGACGCCTGGTCCCCTGGTGCACCCTGGGATAGGGAGGGGGTCCACGCCGCTCTATGGGGTCGCCCAGCAGGGGTGAGTGAGCCTACATTTACCCTGTCTGTGCATGTGTGTATGCATGTGTGTGTCTGTATGTCTGTCTTTCACACACCTACAGTACACAGGCATTGCTGGTCAGGTAGCTTGACACTGAAGTTCACTATTGCAGGTTAAAATCTAGACTTGTACGAATGGAGTCGACCTGTAATTGTCAAGACATAGAATCATCTGATCTTTCTGAAGTGTATTTCTCGTAGTTACTTTGTACAGGTAGTAACATCAGATAAACCAAGACCGCTTATGTTACACATAAATGTAGAGGGAGGGTATTGTGTTTGTGTGTGTGTTTGTCAGAGAGAGAGAGAGAGAGAGAGAGAGAGAGAGAGGCAAAAGTCAGTCAGAGAGAGAGAGAAAAATTCAAGACGAACAGCGAGAGTGAGGGGCAGATACAGATGGACCAGACCAGATTAGGCTGTGGTCCTCGATGTTGATGAAGAAAGTGTCTCTCTCTCTCTCTCTTAGAGAGGGAGAGAGAGATACATTAATTGTATACTTGATTTGTTTTATCATGTTCTTATGGAATTGTATTCTTGATGCTTTGGCAATATTGTTCACCTGACATCCATGCCAATAAAGCATATGGAATTGAATTCCCATGCCGAGCCTCAGATGGAGACGCCAGTGACACAGCTGACTGGGGACCCACACGGGTCGAAACGTTGTCACCTTTTACCCAATAAATAGCCCTGTGGAGTATCTGTGTGCGGACCTCACCCTTACTTTAACAGCTGACGGGGAACTAAGAGTGCATCAGAGCTGCTGTCGCCTGCGTCAGAAACTAAGAGAAGGCGCCAGGACTGTAGGCAAGACACTATGATTTGCTGAACTAATGATATCGAGCGGTTAGAGGTTAGTGGAGGGTTTTTAACGGGTTCAGATGAGCCATTTTAACATATCTGCGTTGGAGCTGCAGGGCGTAACGTGCACCCTGACTGGGAGTGAACTCTCCTTCTCTCTCCCTCATCTCTGAGACACATCTATTTCTGAGCATGCTTCACTTCCAAACCACTTCCTGTGTGTGTTTGTGTGTGCGTGTGTGTATGTGCGTGTGTGTATGTGTGTGTGCGTGTGTGTATACGGTATATGCAACTTGTTTTTGTGTGTTTCTTGTGTGTTCTTTAGTGGTGTGATGACACGTCTCTTTCTGACTAAAGTTGGTGTCGATATGTGTCAGAGAAGTGAGAATACCAGTAAAAGCTCTCTAGACCAGTCTCCCGAAAATGGTCTCACCCACCTCTCCTCTCTCTCTCTCTCTCTGTCGTTCTCTCTTCAGAGCTTCCTGGTTCTGAGAGACTCCTCCTCCTGTCCAGTCCTGCTGTGTGTGTCTTCAGGAGGAGAGAACACTTCAGCTACAGACTACCCCATCAAGCACTCTGGGACAGGTAGGCTCCACACACACACACGCACACACGCACGCACACACACACAAACTTGGACAGACATGCCATGAATTGAATGTGATTGTGACTCGAGTGTGCAAGATGTATAAATTAAATGACCTGCTATTTTGTGTGGATCAGCTCATTTGCACTTACAACTTTAAAGACGGGACACACTATTTGTCAATTCTTCACATCCCAGTAGTGTAAACTTCCTGAGAAACAAGTTCTGAATATTTTCTGCTTCCTCTACCTCTGTTCCCCTCTCTCTCTCTCTCTCTCTCTCTCTCTCTCTCTCTCTCTCTCTCTCTCTCTCTCATGGGCACACTCTCTCGTTTCACTCTGTCAGTCTATAAGCTGTCTCAGTCCTGTCTAGGTTTCGTTGACCTCTCCCAGCTGGTGGCCTTCTACTCTCTGAGCAGGTCAGTGACGGCCTCTTTACTCGTTTACACCCGAAGGCGCGTTGCTACCGACGCCACGACACGCTCTTCTCTCGACCAAGTTACTCACACGAAAACAAGTCGCACGGTTGTCTGTACATTCAGTTGCTTGGCACGGTGGATACACACGTTGTCCTGTAAATACTACATTACATTAGTCATGACGCTTTTATCCAGAACAACCAACAATAATTGTATTTAACGTAGGAAAAGCCAAAGTACCACTACTTGCCAGAACTCACAAGTGCATCTTCTCTCTAAAACAAGTGACTAAGAGTATGATTACTACTACTACTTCACTGCGACACGCCTTCGACACAAAACCTTCTTTACTACAGTATATTACACACTCTATACTGTACTATACTACACCTGGTAACACCAGCAGCAGCTCACTGTTTACATTAAGGGTAGTAATTCATGGGATTCTGATTCATGTACAGTATTACAGTGTATGCTCCATCATAATTATCAACCCGTTTCTTTCTCTGTGTCTCTCTCTCTCTCTCTCTCTCTCTCTCTCTCTCTCTCTCTCTCTCTCTCTCTCAGGGATGTGTTGTCCATCTGTCTGTCGATTCCTCTGTGGTTCTACAGTCTGACAGAGCAGACAGAGTCTCATCTATCTCAGCTGGGACCCAGTGAGTCTCTCTCTCTCTCTCTCTCTCTCTCTGTTCTTCCACCACTCCCTCGCTATTACTTGCTACTTCCTTATTCCTTTACATGATCTACAGAACCTCCACCTGATCCGCTGCTGTATTTCTCTCCTACTAACGCGTGATGACTCCATTTCCTGTAGAGGCCTGGCTGTGCCCGACCCCTGACCTCCCGACCGCTCACATGACCCAGAGAGACCCGGGGATGGTCATGTGCTCCATACAGGTAAACATGGAGGAGCTAGACACCCTCTTTAGGGGCAGGTGCACTTGATTTATCAATTTAAAAGTGCAAAGTTTAGCCCGGAAAACCAAATCAAAAGCACCACCAAGTATTTTGGAATTTCTTATGTGCTCAAGTCTACCGTCACAACATGCATGCAGTGTGGCTGACTGAGTCTGCAGCATCTCTGCTAATGGTGGCCTAGTTCAGCCATTCTCAACCAGTGGTCCACGGCCCACTGGAGGTCCGCAGAGCGCCATCTAGTGGGCCGAAGAGGCAGTGCTGCCAAATGGTTAAAAAAGAATGAAATAGTTTTGTAATTTACAAAGCTAATTATTTTTATGTCTAAATTTACTCATGACCAGTTCCATTTGAATATCACCGCGCCAATAACATCCGAATGTTTTTAGCTAACGTAGCCCGCTAGCGAACATTCCCTAAGATGCAAAACTATACCCCGCACTTGGATGCAAAAAGTAACGGACCACCAGTTTTTTTGCGTGGCTGTAAGCCAGCGCACCTAGGATAGCGTTTGTCCGGTTATCACTCCCTCCCTCTGTTGAATGTTGACCTGCATTTCTCTGTTGGCACCACAAGAGGCAGTAGTTAGGCTAAGACCGAAGTCTTGATCTTGGCGTCGGACAGTGTTGCCACTAGGGTGGCAGATCACATGGGGTCCCTCAGTGGAAATGTACACCTCAACCTGAGGAACCTTGGTGTGACTTGATCGGTCTATGTATCTAGACAAACATGTTAAGTCTTTCACTCACACCTGCTTTTTCCATCTGAGGAACTTCGGTCCATTGTTGCTCATGGTGAGCTGGAACTGTCTGTCCATGCTTTTACATCCTCCAGGTTGGACTATTGTAACTCTTTGTTCACCTGCCTAAACAAAGCATCTGTGGACCAGTTGCAACTGGTCCAGAATGCTGCGGCCAGGCTGCTCACCAGGGCCAAGAAATCGTGCCACATCACCCCCATCCTGGCCTCCCTGCACTGGCTCCCTGTGCACCTCAGGATCCACTTCAAGGTCCTGGTGTTCACTTACAGAGCCCTCCATGGACAAGCCCCTGCCTACATCTGCGACCTCATCCACCCCTACTCCTCCAGCCGGCCCCTGAGGTCGTCCGACCAGGGGCTCCTGGTGGTGCCTCGGACCAGGCTAGAGACTAAGGGTGACCGAGCTAGGCTCTGGAATGCCCTACCCCAGGACCTGAGAGCCTCAACATCTGAGAACTCTTTTAAAAAACTCTTGAAGACCCACCTGTTCAGACAGGCTTTTGGCGATCTGTAGCCCAACTATTGACCCCCCCCCCATGTTGTCATGATTTCTGCCTATGTGAACTGTATGTTTATTTTAATTATCCACTGTAAAGCACTCTGTGCACTCGTGCTGAGAAAAGCGCTCTATAAATAAAGTTTTACTTTACTTACTTACTTACTAGTCCCAGCACACCAAAATAAAGAAGGACATCAAAATCTATTTGAAAGTCTCCACTGCTCAAGTAGAGTAGCGGTGAAAGCATTGGACTCCCACCTGGGAGATCGGGGTTCAAGACCCGATGGGGGTGATTTTATGGGACTATACCCCAAAACCTCCACATGTTCATCCTTTCACTCCGACCTTTACCCCTTGCCTTATAGGTCAGATCCTGTCCCAACCCCAACCCTTATTCTAACCCCAACCTACACTAGGGACTCCCACCCAGGAGATCAGGGTTCAAGACCCGGTGGGGATGACTTTATGGGACTTTACTCCAAACCTCCACACGTTCATCCTTTCACTCCAACCTTTTTATCCCTTACCTTAATTCCACAAGTAGAGTAGTGGTCAGAGCATTGGACTCCCATGCGGGACATTCTCAGACATTACCGTCTATGCTGTGCGAAACTCCTCTAGTCTATATGTAGCTGAACAAATGCTGTTGTTTACGTTTTGGAACTGATGTGTCCAGGCGACAAGACCCATCTTAATTTATCAGACATTATTTCATGTCATTTCCATTCACAGCTATTTCAGTGGCATGACTAGTAAGTAAGTAAGTAAGTAAGCTTTATTTATATAGCGCTCTTCACAGCACGGATGCACAGTGTTTACAGTAATAAATTAAAATCAAGGCAATACAACATGAGACAAAATTAAAACGACACAGAACAGAAAAAACAACATTGCGAGCAGCAAGGCGTTATAGATGGCCGAAGGCCTGTCTGAACATGTGTCTTAAGAGGTTTTTTGAACATGAGTTCAGTGGATGGCTCTCTCAGGGCCTGGGGAAGAGCGTTCCAGAGTCTTGGCGCCACCGCCTCAAATGCTCTGTCACCCTGGGTTTTTAGTCTGGTCCGGGGCACCGCCAGGAGACGCTGGTCGGATGACCTCAGAGACCGACTCAGATAGTGGGGGTGCAAAAGTTCTGAGATGTCGGCCGGGGTCTGTCCGTGAAGAGCTCTGTGGGTGAACACCAGGACTTTGAACTAGCTTCCGTCCTACCAGTCCTGAACAGAGACAAGCCAGCCACGCACATAAGCCAGGCTTGACCTGGCCTGGTTTTTCTCATGTGTTTAGGAAGGTGGTCCTCAGAATATTTTTAACAATCAAAAGCGCCCCTAAGGGTGCATGTCCACCGGCAAACTGTATTTTAGAGCTGGCGATGTTTTCTCGTTTTTTACAATGGGTATTGAGCTCTAAGGCGCGAGACCTGTGTTCAAAGTGCTTTTTAGTGCTATAGGCTCTGTTTTTTTTCAGTTGAAAAAAGTTGAACTTTTTGGGCCAGAGCGCAGGCTGTAAAGGCTGTAGCTACTGATGATGACAACGGTCGGTTTTTGGCAAAACCGCAGAGACAGCGAACTTTAGCACTAGCTAACTAACATTATCTAGATATCGTAACTTGGCTAGTATCTGCAGTCTGCAAAAACACAACACTCGTTTCTAACGTAGGTTTATACAACGGTTAGTTCTGGTTCTTGATTCTGATTGGCTGGAAGCCGTGTTAAAATACTTTGTAACACACACCTGGGACTGCATATCATTCCATTTTCAGTATTAATGCGCCTCCCATTTGATCCAATGCATTGTAGTTGTTGTTGTTGCTTGGCAACCCATTTGTTAGGGGAACTATTTTGCTCGGCGGAATGATGCTTCGTTTTGAATAAATGTTAATATTTTACATTGCTGTGTGTTTATTTTACACTAATAGCTGTAGTAACCGTTGTAAAAAACAATAAACTTGAGGCCGTGTGTTATAGTGATTTTATAACAGCTATGGGGGTTTTAGGCACTCGGCTTCGCGTCGTGCCTAACAACGCCCCCTAGCTGTTATAAAATCATTATAACACACGGCCTCTCGTGGTTTATTGCTTAAGTAAAACATGGGTAGCCTAGCCAGCTCTAAACTCCAGCTCTAGTGCGCTCTAAGGAGCTGTAAGCTGTTCAGCTACATCCAGCTCTCCGCTGGACACACAAAGGTTGAGAACCCCGGGTCTTGTTAACGTTTCCTCCATCTCCTCTTTCTCTCTGTCCGGCCCAATTTCAGGTGACGTCAGCCACTGGAGCACTATTTGTCATCAACCCCCTCTACCTCCACGAGCACGGAGACGACTGGCTGACTGACAAGCCAATCAGCCTCCAGCATACAGCCCGCCCAGCCAATCAGAGACGCGAGAGGCGCCTGAGCACCAGTCTACTCACCGGGAGAGAGATCTCACGGGACCAGGAGAGCTGCAGCGCTAGTCCTGCTAGCCCAGGTGTGTATTTGTGTGTGTGTGTGTGTGTGTGCTTGTGTGTGTGTGTGCGTGCGTGCGTGTGTGCGTGTGTGTGTGTGTGCGTGCGTGCGTGTGTGTCTGTTGGGGTACCTACCGTGTACACCCAATCAATGTTCAACGGATCAAAGTACAAACTCCACAATTTCACGCCCCATCCCATTCAGGCCCCGTGGAGAACCAGTCTTTCGACCCTGCCCTGCCTTCCCAGCCCCCCCAGGCCCCCTCCAGCCCTGAGGGGGAAGTGATCCTCCGAAGGCCCAGTGAGGACTCTGTCTCCCGGAGGAGGCTCGGCAGCCAGGGCGCCTTCAGCCTCCGGGCCCCCAGCCTGGACGCCAGCGCGCGGCCCCTCAGCGGCCCCATCATCCAGTCTCCACACAGGGTCTCCTGGATCGAGGGAGGCATCTGGCTGCCCACCCAGCTCCTGCCTCCCTCCATAGAGCTGGACTCCCTGTCTATCAGCAGCGTGGAGGAGGAGCAAGACGGCGGCCTGAGCCCCGCCCACTACCACCCGTCCGCACACCGGTTGGCCGACAAGGTGAAGCACCGCCTCTCGGCCGTGAGCCAGGCCCTCGGCGGGCTGGTCTGTCAGCAGAAGAGGCTGAGCAATCGGGTGCAGGAGCTGAGCGACCGGAGGGGCGGGGCCTTCTCGGAGGCCCTGAGGATTTTCGTCGAGCAGGCCCAGAGGGGGATGATCCTGCCCGGGGTCACGGGGGTGGAGCTTCTCCAGGAAGTCCGCGCGTCGCTGACGGCGCTGAGGGAGACGCTGCTGGACTGTCCCGAGGTCAGCTCCCTCCTGGACAGCATGACGGACACCCCGGACATGGAGATTGGTGAGTCACGCCTTTCGACCCTCCCTCTCTCACATTCTCTCCATTGTCCCTTTTAACTAAGGGGGGGGGCCCGGCCCTCCACGTGTATTTATAAATGGACTGCACTTATATAGCGCTTTTATCCAAACAGCTTTACAATAAAGGCCTCTCATTCACCCATTCACACACACGCTCACACACCAATGGCAGCAGCTGCCATGCAAGGTGCTAGCCTGCTCATCGAGAACAATTTGGGGTTCAGCGTCTCGCCTAAGGACACGTCGACATGTCGTCAGGAGGAGCCGGGATTCGAACCTACGATCGTCGGACGACCCGCTCTACCTCCTGAGCTAAACAGCTGCCCCGGGACTGGAATGGGATTGGAATAATCGTGGACTAATCCCAATCTCTCTACCTCTCCTCCTTTCTCTCTCTCTGTGGCCCTTCTATCCTCCTCCATCTTCCTCTCATCCCTCTCTCCCCTTCCCCCCTTCCCCCCCAGACTCCATGGTGGAGATCTCCCTCCACAAGGTGGCGCTCAAGCCCGTCAGCGCCCACCTCTACTCCTGCCTCCAGACCTCCCGATGCCAGGACGGCAGCCTGGAGCGTCTCCGCAACAACCAGCGCGTGCTGGAGGGCCGGTCGGTGGAGGGGCTGGATGGGTCGGCCGGGGTGGGGGTCCCGGACCCCGCAGCCCTAGAGAGGGTGCAGCAGAGGTGGGCAGCCATGCACCAGGCCTACTCGCCCAGTAAGAAGGTCCGCGTCCTCCTCAAGGTCTGCAAGACCGTCTACCACGGCATGAGCTCCAACGCCGGCCCGGGTAGGTCGCACGTCCGGCGCCGTGGACGGAGGGAATGGGGACTCTCTATCTCTCTCTCCTCCCCCCGTCTTTCTCTCTCTCTCTCCCTCTCTCTCTCCCTCCCTCTCTCTCTCTATCTCTCTCTATCTCTATCTCCCCCTCTATCTCTCTTTCTCTCTCCCTCTCTCTCTCTCTCCCTCCCTCTCTCTCTATCTCTCTCCCTCTCTCTATCTCTATCTCCCCCTCTATCTCTATCTCCCCCTCTATCTCTCTCTCTTTCTCTCTCCCTCTCCCTCTCTCTCTCTCTCCCCCTCTATCTCTCTCCCTCTCCCTCTCTCTCTCTCCCCCTCTCTCTCTATCTCTCTCTCTTCCCTGTCATTGTGACTCTATGGCTCCCCCTAGTGTCAAATCCATCTTGTCAAGCTGACCTGGTCTCTCTCCGGGCGTTGTGGTGCGTGAGGCTGTCTCTCGTCTCACGATAAGCCGCCTCCTCTTCCTGTCCTCTGTCCAGGGAAGGTGTACGGGGCGGACGACTTCCTGCCGTGTCTGACCTGGGTGGTCCTGAGGAGCAACCTGGTCACGCTGCAGCTGGACACCGACTACATGATGGAGCTGCTGGACCCCACTCAGCTACAGGGGGAGGGTGAGGAACACACACACACACACACACACGCGCACATACACAAACACATGCATGCATGCACACATGCACACCCACACACACACACATGCATGCACGCACACACACGAGCACACACACACACACACACACACACACACACACACACACACATTCCCATATGATAACGACTCCTCTCTCCCTCCCTCCCTCCCTCCTCCCTCCCTCTCTCTCTCCCTCCCTCCCTCCCTCCCTCCCTCCCTCCCTCCCTCCCTCCCTCCCTCCCTCCCTCCCTCCCTCCCTCCCTCTCTCCCTCCCTCCCTCCCTCCCTCCCTCTCTCTCTCCAGGAGGATACTACCTGACGACGCTCTACGCGTCTCTCTTCTACATCAGCAGCTTCTGCCCGCGGAAGCCTGTTCGCCAGGTCAGCGCCGAGGCCCAGAAGTCCCTCAGCCAATGGCATCGCAGACGTACCCTGCACTGCAACCAATCCCGGCGCAGCAGGAGCCGGAGGACTATTCGCAGAGGGGGACACATGGAGAGGAGCAGGGGGAGGTCTAAGACGGGAGAGAAAGGAGCCGAGGAGGAGAGGGGAGGAGACACCGTCGACTCCTCACAGGTGGCGCCCGCTGTGGGTGAAGGGGAGTCAGTGCAGGTCGTGGTGGGACACCGAGTGGAGGAGGACCAATCAGCATCCAGAGCTTTGTCCCCCCAGGGCACGCCTAAGGGTGGGAGAGGCGAGCTATTGGTCGAGGAGGACAGACAGCCTGTGGAGAGACAGAAGGACTTTGGGGATGGGGTGGAAGTCAGCTCACAGAGGGCCATGGAGGCGGGGGCGGACAATGTCCAAACTAGTACGGGGGCTTCCGAGGTGGAGTGGGGGCAGGTCAGTCCACGTGAGGGTCACTATGAGGCAATGTCAAGTAAACCGGCAGGCGCACACACTCACACACACATGGGAACACACAACCGCACGCTCACACAGAGACAGACACACACACGCTCACCAAGACAGGTGAAAAGAGTGTCGCGGTTCGTCGAGTGATACCTGAGGAAGAGTGGGGAAGATGGCCTGGAACGCTGACCTCAGGTCAGATCATAGTTATCCCCGTTAACAGTGAAGAGCTTATTCTAGATCAGCACACAGGGACTTCTGAAACTGATGGAAAAGACGGGTTTATGGTTCCTAATGCCCAGAGGGAACTTTTACAAAACAGAGAGTTACAGTCTGAGTTACAGTATGTCAAACTGGGACAAAACTTTGTTTTAACGAGCCAAGACCAAGAGACACAGGGAGGCAGCTTTGAGTTTTTATGTTCCCAGCCTCTGGAACACCTAGAGAACCTCAGAATGGCTGAAACTGGGGAAATCTTAATAAATACATTTTAATATTGCTTTTAGCAGATAGTTTTATTTTGTATTGTATTTAAATCTTTTGGATTTTAATTCTGTATTTCTTTAATAATAATAATAATAATAAACTTTATTTGTTTAGCATTAATAAACTTTATTTGAGAGCTTTAAATGTTGTATTGTCTGTTTAATTATGTGCTGTTTTTAAATCATCTGTTGAGATGTAAAGCACTGTGGGTTGCGTTAACTTGTATGAACAAACATACTATAGACTTGACCTGTTTTCTCTTCTGACCAGTAGATGGCAGCAGTGTCTCTCCTGAAAGCGGTCAGGCATGATGACTGCTTCTCTAAGGGCCAGTTTTATCCAAGTATTGAACACACATAAATAGATAGATAGATAGATAGATAGATAGATAGATAGATAGATAGATAGATAGATAGATAGATAGATAGATAGATAGATAGATAGATAGATAGAAATAAAGAAACAGAATATAACAGGATAAGTTAACTAAGATAACACATTTATTTTTTTATGTTTATAAAAATGACATCACCCTTCAGAATCAGAATGAGATTTATCATCAAGGACTAGACAGGACAGTGTTAATGACATGCAGAGACAGGACAGTGTTAATGACATGTAGGGACAGGACAGTGTTAATGACATGTAGAGACAGGACAGTGTTAATGACATGTAGAGACAGGACAGTGTTAATGACATGCAGAGACAGGACAGTGTTAATGACATGTAGGGACAGGACAGTGTTAATGACATGTAGAGACAGGACAGTGTTAATGACATGTAGAGACAGGACAGTGTTAATGACATGCAGAGACAGGACAGTGTTAAGGACATGCAGAGACAGGACAGTGTTAAAGACATGCAGAGACAGGACAGTGTTAATGACATGCAGAGACAGGACAGTGTTAATGACATGCAGAGACAGGACAGTGTTGATGACATGCAGAGACAGGACAGTGTTAATGACATGTAGAGACAGGACAGTGTTAATGACATGCAGAGACAGGACAGTGTTAATGACATGCAGAGACAGGACAGTGTTAAGGTAACACAGGGAGCAAAGGGCAAATACAAAATAATGTTCAGTGTGTGTGTATACAGTGCATGTGCAATGTGTTAATGTGTGTGCAGTGTTTTCTATGTGTGCCTTGTGTTATGTATGTGCAGTGGGATCCTATGTACAAAGCAATTGACGGAAACGAGCAAGTGAGGATGGATTAAAGTTTATTCAAATGAACTCTGTTATTGTGTGCTTCCAGAAAATTGTGGTATGTACATATGACAGTGAAGGACTGGCTATGTTGTGTATGTTAACATAGCTGTGAGTGTTTTGTTCATGATAAACATATACATATGAAAGAGAGAGAGGGGAGGGGGGGGGTTCTCAATCTAAGCCATACTATACTAACTCATAGAACACGGACATATGTCTCTCACACGCACACACACACACACAACACACCTACCTACACACAGGGTTGGGGGGCACTCTATAATATATGCATATACATACATACACATGCAAATACTTATAGAGTGTACCTCATATGCAAATGGACACTTTCACACATACCCTCACACAACAGCCATACATAAGGAACCACCTCATTCTGAATTCTAAATGACCGACCCAATCAAATTTGCCTAATGAGACATCTGGCATTCTGCCTGCATCTCGCTCCTCAACAAGAGCCACGGCGACGACTAGCGAGCGAGCTAACATCTGGTCTTCTCCTTCACCAGCCTGCTTTCTGCTCTGGGCAGGAGAGAGAGACTGAGGGAGGAAGACACAGTCAGAGAAATATTATAATCCATATTATGTTAAAGCCCAAGCTAAGTATTACTTCAATTCATAGTATTAATGCTATATTATATTATATGCTAGACAACAGTTGAAGTAATTAGTTAAATGCTAATGAGATAGAAGATGGCTACAGCAGCATCTAGAATCACTGATAAAACTGATAACAATGCTAATTTCCATGACAACTATGTGTGAAAATTCCATGTCGGCCATCTTTGGTGTCCAGGCCGAACTGCTGTGGCTGTGGGCAGACCCTTCTAGGATTTATCATTATGAGAACATTGGTATGGACAAACAGTACTACACCACACACACGCACACACACACACGCACACACAGACACACACACACAAACACGCACACACACACACACACACACAGACGCATACACCTACCCTCACATCTACCCTCACACACACACAAATGCACACATGCATGCACGCAAGCACACAAACACCCTCACATACACACACATGCACGCACGCACACGCACACACACACACACACTTTTACATGTGTTATATTATGCATACAGGGGGCCGTGTTATTCACTTGGTCTGGCCATGAATTAGATATACAGTATGGCATTGGTGGCTGTGTGTGTGTGTGTGTGTGTGTGTGTGTGTGTGTGTGTGTGTGTGTGTGTGTGTGTGTGAGAGAGAGAGGGAGAGAGGGGGCTAGGCAGATGGTAGTGGCCCAAGGCAGTGGAGGCAGGCGCTGCAGCTTAACATAGTCCTGAGAGAGGGGGAGAGACTCACTGTTTACTGTGACTCACACACACACACACACACACACACGCACACACACACACACACGTATGCAGATTCACACAGATACTCACAAGCACATCTCACACACATAAGATTTCCGTAAACACAAACACAACACAAGTGTCACAGGCTTTCGTAATCACACATACAGAGTAAGTCCTTCTGGTCACAACTGGGCCGAGCGTAGATAGATAGACAGGCTCTACACACACTGCTCTGTTCTCCTGTTGGGTTCCGTACGCGTGTCTGGACCCACACACATCCACCGCCCCGCCCCGAGCCTCAGAACCGGTCTGTACCAGAACCTATCTATGAGGAGCTCCATGTTGTCCCTGCTCTGCTCTGTCACAGACTGATAGTGTGTGTCTGTCCGTTTATCTGCTAGTCTCCCCCTTATCTCTCCCTAGCTAGAGGTTTCTCCCCCTCGGAGCTTACTCTCATTCTCTCTACCCTCCCTCCCTCTCTTTCTCTATCTACCCTCCCTCCCTCCCTCTCTTTCTGTCTACCCTCCCTTCATCTCTTTCTCCGTCTACCCTCCCTACCTCTCTTTCACTATTTACCCTCCCTCCCTCTCTTTCTGTCTACCCTCCCTCCCTCTCTTTCTCTATCTACCCTCCCTCCCTCTTTCTCTATCTACCCTCCCTCCCTCTCTTTCTGTCTACCCTCCCTCCCTCGTTCTCTATCTACCCTCCCTCCCTCTCTTTCTCTATCTACCCTCCCTCCCTCTCTTTCTGTCTACCCTCCCTCCCTCGTTCTCTATCTACCCTCCCTCCCTCTCTTTCTCCATCTACCCTCCCTCGCTCTCTTTCTCTATCTACCCTCCCTCCCTCTCTTTCTCTGTCTACCCTCCCTCCCTCGTTCTCTATCTACCCTCCCTCCCTCTCTTTCTCCATCTACCCTCCCTCGCTCTCTTTCTCTATCTACCCTCCCTCCCTCTCTTTCTCTCTCCCTCACCCTCCATGCGCCTCCCACACTTTCACTTCACCTCTTTCGCATCCTCCCCCTCTCCATGCTACAAGCCCAGCTCTCTCTCTCCCTTGTCTACACTCTGACAGGTGTGTAATTGAATGATTAATGATCACCAGCCCCCGCCCCCCCCCCCCCACCCCTCCCACACACACACATACCCTGCTCATTCTCTTCGTTCTCTGTATGTGTGTCTGTTGCTTGGCGGACATTACTAGACTGCGGATTGTGAGTGTGTGTGTGTGTGTGTGTGTGCGGACAGGAAGACAAATGAAAAGTGGAACGAAGCAAGGGGTCAGACCCCGAGGTTCAGAAAGGCTGGCCATTTCCTATTGACCCCAGGATGAACTCTGGCCCCTGACCCCTGCTGGAGGCGGCTCTCTGGGAGGGACGAGGGCGCTGTGTGTGTGTGTGGGGGGGGGGTTTAGTCCCAGGCCAGCGGAGGTTGAATGGTGTGTGTGTGTGTGTGTGTGTGTGTGGTGTGAATAGTGTGTGTGTTGACATGTTACAGAGACTGATCACTGCAGCCCAGGTCTGGACCATGCAGATGGCGGCAGGAATGTGGAAGGAACGTATGAAAGAAGACAGGAGAGAACGAGGGGGAGGTTCTACTACGGACCACGGAAGAGAGAGAACACATGGAGACACAAGCAGAACGTCCGGTCCGACGCGTGAACAGATCACCGACAGGCGTTTACAAAACAGAGGTTTTTAATATTAGAATCATTATCATACGGTATTATCATCGTAGCTATCATCATTATCCTCATCATCGTTCAGAAATAAAGTCTGTTGTCGAAGCCAGCCTGGCAGGGCTGAGGAGGTATAGTGTGTCTGTGTGTGTGTGTGTGTGTGTGTGTGCGTGTGTGTAGTCCTTTGGCTTTCCTCCTCAAACCCTATGGCAGACAAAATACACTAAGAAATGCTTAGAGGTTCAACAGGCAAACTCGAGAGTGAGCGTGTGTGAATGTCTGTGTGTGTGTGTGTGTGTGTGTGTGTGTGTGTGTGTGTGTGTGTGTGTGTGTGTGTGTGTGTGTGTGTGACCCAACTGACGGGAAACTCCACACTCTTAAGGAGGTAAGTGATGTTAAAGTATTTAACAGAGAGAGAGGATGCGTTGTCATTCAGTCTACTGGTCATGCAGAGTGATATCTCGGAAGATGTGTAATATTATTCACAAGCTTGTGTATGACGCTCTGGCACACGTATAAATACAAAAATTAAATAAGGTTGTGAGAGTGTATGAGCGCTTGTCCATGAGCGTGTGTTTGTAATACGCGTGTGTGTGTGTTTGTGTCTGCTTGCATGCGCGTGTGTGTGACAGCCGTCAGCTGGAGAGGGGCGGAACGTTGTCACGGGCGTCCCATCCAATCACTTCCTCGGGCTGTGTGATGTCATAAGGCGAGCGGAGTTGGTTTGGAAGGGGCGTGGTCTTTGAGAGCGAGGCGGGGCCCAGGTGGGGGTCCGCGGTCCGTCCGTCCGTCCGTCCCTGTCCGTGCGTCTGTCCCTGTCCGTCCGTCCGTCCCTGTCCGTGCGTCTGTATGGTCAGCCGGAGGAGGAGGTGGGGCGTGGCCAGTGTGGGGTAAGGCCTGCGTTTCTCCGTTTCTCCTACAGGGGGCGATACTTCGTCCTGTTCAGGACCCTGGCTCCGCTCATGGCATCGAAGGAGGGGGGTGCGTGGGGGTGGGGCGTGTTCGCACTGAGGCTGGTATGGCTCGAACCCAGAACTCAGTGTGTGTGTGTGTGTGTGTGTGTGTGTGTGTGTGACAGCAAAGAGTGCAAGCAGCCACATTGAGGTCAGTGTCATACAGGGGAATGTAAACGTTAGGAAGACTGTGTTTGTGTGTGCCCCATACACATACTCCACACACACACACGCACGCACGCACACCACACACACACACTCACACACACACTCCACACACACACGCACGCTCCCCTCATGTGGCTAGTGGGCGTGTATGTCCAGGCCCTGGCTGAGGAGTGGTTCTGCGGGGTGTGGGTGTGGCGGGGGGTGGAGCAGCATGGCGGGGTGCGGCCCCGGGTACGGGTGCAGGGAGGGGCCCGGGTGGGGGTAGCCCGGCTGGGGCAGGAGAGCCCCGGGGTAGTCCCCCGGGAGAGACGACATGCCCTGGAGACCTGAGAGAGAGAGAGAGAGAGGGGGGGGGGGGGGGTGGGGGGGGGGAGAGAGAGAGAGAGAGAGAGGGAGAGAGAGAGAAAGAGGGAGAGATAGAGAGAAAGAGGGAGAGAAAGAGGGAGAGAGGGAGAGAGAGAGACAGAGGGAGAGAGAGAGAGAAAGAGGGAGAGAGGGAGAGAGAGAGAGAAAGAGAGAGAGTGGGAGGGGGTGACGGCGAAGTAGATGGAGCCCAAGAAAGAGAGCGCGAGAAAGGGGAGAGAAAGGGAGAAAGAGAGACAGAAAGAGAGAGAGAGAAAGAGAGAGAATGAGAGAGAGGGTTAAGGGCAGCCCTGGCGTACAGTGTGTATCTCACAGAGCTGTTGTGACGGGGCCATATCATGTGACAGGAAGTAGGGAGGGTGTCACTGTACCTGCTGCCCGGAGGCCCAGGTGGGGCTGACCGTCCAGACCGTAGCCCCCCAGGGCTGCCCCCTCCGGGCTGTACGGACCCCCCTGACCTGGGGACACACACACACACACACACCGTGGGTCAGTCACGTGATCCTGGCATGCAAGAAGACACGCACACGCACGCACGCGCACGCACACACACACGCAAACACGCACACTCTCTCACACACACACACACACACGCACAGAGTATACACACACACTCACACTTTCTCTCTTTTAAGAGTAGAAACCGTACCTGAGCGATTTGACTGGTCAATCATGGGCTGGACTATTCTCCTTCTGGCATTGATGAACCTAAGAAGAGACAGAGAGACAGAGAGAGAGAGAGAGAGAGACA
>NC_140242.1:26187005-26189505 GCF_949987555.1 Borostomias antarcticus
CACCACATGATGCTCCCTCTACCCAGGCTGTCTCCTCCTCTGTCTCCTCCTCTGTCTACTCCTCTGTCTACTCCCTCTGTCTACTCCTCTGTCTACTCCCTCTGTCTACTCCTTCTGTCTCCTCCCTCTGTCTACTCCCTCTGTCTCCTCCTCTGTCTCCTCCTCTGTCTCCTCCCTCTGTCTACTCCCTCTGTCTTCTCCCTCTGTCTACTCCCTCTGTCTCCTCCTCTGTCTCCTCCTCTGTCTACTCCCTCTGTCTTCTCCTCTGTCTACTCCCTCTGTCTACTCCCTCTGTCTACTCCTCTGTCTACTCCCTCTGTCTTCTCCTCTGTCTACTCCCTCTGTCTCCTCCTCTGTCTCCTCCTCTGTCTACTCCCTCTGTCTCCTCCCTCTGTCTCCTCCTCTGTCTACTCCCTGTCTACTCCCTCTGTCTACTCCTCTGTCTCCTCCTCTGTCTCCTCCTCTGTCTCCTCCCTCTGTCTCCTCCTCTGTCTACTCCCTGTCTACTCCCTCTGTCTACTCCCTCTGTCTCCTCCCTCTGTCTCCTCCTCTGTCTACTCCCTGTCTACTCCCTCTGTCTCCTCCCTCTGTCTCCTCCCTCTGTCTCCTCCTCTGTCTCCTCCTCTGTCTCCTCCTCTGTCTACTCCCTCTGTCTACTCCCTCTGTCTACTCCTCTGTCTACTCCTCTGTCTACTCCCTCTGTCTCCTCCTCTGTCTCCTCCCTCTGTCTACTCCTCTGTCTCCTCCTCTGTCTACTCCCTCTGTCTACTCCCTCTGTCTCCTCCTCTGTCTACTCCCTCTGTCTCCTCCTCTGTCTCCTCCCTCTGTCTCCTCCCTCTGTCTACTCCCTCTGTCTACTCCTCTGTCTACTCCTCTGTCTCCTCCTCTGTCTCCTCCTCTGTCTACTCCCTCTGTCTCCTCCTGTCTCCTCCTCTGTCTACTCCCTCTGTCTCCTCCTCTGTCTACTCCTCTGTCTACTCCCTCTGTCTCCTCCTCTGTCTACTCCTGTCTACTCCCTCTCTGTCTCCTCCTCTGTCTCCTCCTCTGTCTCCTCCTCTGTCTACTCCCTCTGTCTACTCCCTCTGTCTCCTCCTCTGTCTACTCCTGTCTACTCCCTCTCTGTCAACTCCTCTGTCTCCTTCTCTGTCTCCTCCCTCTGTCTCCTCCTCTGTCTCCTCCTCTGTCTCCTCCTGTGTCTACTCCTCTGTCTACTCCTCTGTCTCCTCCCTCTGTCTCCTCCTCTGTCTACTCCCTGTCTACTCCCTCTGTCTCCTCCTCTGTCTACTCCTCTGTCTACTCCTCTTTCTCCTCCATCTACTTCCTCCCTCTGTCCACTCTCTGTCTATTCCCTGTCTCCTCCCTCTGTGTACTCCTCTGTCTACTCCCTCTTTCTACTCCCTCTTTCTACCTTCTTCTTCCTCCCTCTGTCTCCTCCCTGTCTTCTCCTCTGTCTCCTCCCTCTGTCTCCTCCCTCTGTCTCCTCCTTGTCTCCTCCCTCTGTCTACTCTCTGTTTACTCCCTGTCTCCCTCTCTATCTTCTCTATGTCTCCTCCCTGTCTCCTCCCTCTGTTTACTCCCTGTCTCCTCCCTCTATCTTCTCTCTGTCTACTCCTCCGTCTCCTCCCTCTGTCTCCTCCTCCGTCTCCTCCCTCTGCCCTCTCCCTCGTGCGGTGGGGTTGGGTTCCCCGCATTCCTCAGCGGAGCAGACTAGAGTTCCACCACAAATCCAGCTATGTGAGGGATGGAGGTAAGGCACGCCAGCTATGCCCGGGGCGCGCTGAGTTAGGACAGATGCAGCGCGAACACAAGACCGTCATCCAATAACGCGAGGCCGCCCTCGCCATACCGGTATACCATGGCATACTAGCGCCTCAGCGGGCACGGTGAGGGGAGGAATGGGGGGTGGGGTCGTGGCAGCTAGGGTGCGGCGGGGTACCGGGGTTTACGAACACGCGATCCGCCTACGGTCAAGACCGGGTTTCGGGGTTTTTCGAACCGAGGAGTCGGCGGCGCCCCCCCCCCCCCCCCCCTCGATCTGGTCCCTTTCCGATTGTGCGGACGCAAAAGAAATCGCGCCGGGGGGGGGGGGGGCGGAACGCGGTCGGCCGGCGCTTCGGTATCGCCGAGCCGAGCGGGTTTTCTCTGTGTGTGTCGCGCGGTGGAAGGGTGATGGAAGCTACGTACGTAGGTGGCCCGCTGCTAAGGTTGCTTTATTTAGACAATGCGAACGCTGTCACGGAGCCAAGGCGTGAAGAGATTTCACAAGCGGGAGTGGCACAAAGGGAGCCATTGTTCGGGGCCCCGGCACGATTCCCCCTTCCTCCCTGGCAGGGCTGCGCTGTAGACGCGCAGCGCGGTAGTCGCTCAGCGCCTGTGTGGACTGAGCTGGCCCCCGAGGGCCCCTGGGTGGACGGACGGAGGGACGCTGGTCTAACTAGAGTCGGTTGGAACCCGACTGAAGTAGCGGCCCTGTGTGTCGACTGAGCGGCCTTCGCCGCGC
>NC_140242.1:26194505-26362005 GCF_949987555.1 Borostomias antarcticus
CTCTGCTTGGAGCCAAGCTGGCTTGTGAATCGGGGCTGGCTCTGCAGCCTATGTAGGGCTGAGCGCACAGCATTGTAGAACAGCTTTTTTGCGAGAAACATAGAAAAATGCATCAGACCGCGCGAGTGTGAGTGTCAGCTGGGAAGCAAAGCAACCCCTTTCTCTCCCTCTCTCTCTCTCCTTCTCTCCCTCCCTCTCGCTGTCTCCCTGCGCCGCAGTCGAGCCGAAATGAGGTAATTAGACTGAGCCGCCTCCGAGCACAGCGTTTTTTCCTGACTCCACAGATCTATGTCACTGGGATTCTACCCAATCACCCGCCACCTTTCTCCCCCCCAAGTCAAAGAGCCCAGAAAAAGAGGGGGAGGGAGAGAGAGACAGAGAGAGAAAGACAGAAAGAGAGAGAGAGGAGAGACAGAGACAGCCAGAGAGAGAGAGAGAGAGAGAGAGAGAGAGAGAGAGAGAGAGAGAGGAGAGACAGAGCCAGAGAGAGAGAGACAGAGAGAGACAGAGAGAGAGAGGGAGAGGGAGAGAGCCAGAGAGAGAGAGAGAGACAGAGAGACAGAGAGAGAGAGGGAGAGGGAGAGAGCCAGAGAGAGAGAGCGAGAGAGAGCCAGAGATAGAGAGGAGAGACAGAGAGTGAGAGAGAGAGCCAGAGAGAGAGGAGAGACAAAGAGAGAGAGAGAGAGAGAGAGAGAGAGCCAGAGATAGAGAGAAGAGACAGAGAGAGAAAGAGAGAGCCAGAGAGAGAGAGAGAGAGAGAGAGCCAGAGAGAGAGAGTCACAAGGCTGGTTCGCTCCCCCCCCCCCCCCTCTCTCCTCACATTCACACACCCATGGCAAGCAGAGCTCCCTCCCAGCCCTGCATGAGCCCAGAGAGCAATTACAAAGGTGCTGGTTAAATGTAACGCTAGTTGGGTCAACTCTAGTCTACTGTTGACAGAGGTGGGCGGGGAGTGGGGGGGGGGGAGGGGGGGGCACTGTAAAGATCAACTGTGGCTGCCTCTTTTCTCTCTCGGGGTGAGCCTGGATCCTGGTGGAGAGGGAGCGGGGGAGGGGGGGGGCAGGACAAGCCAGCCCTCTATTGTGGAGAGAAAAGGAGGTCAGAGCACTCCAGCAGGGCCGGGGGTAGAACCCTCGAATGGGAGCCGCCGGCTATGACATCACCCCTCAGTGAGGCGAACCGTCCCACGTTCAATCGGTCAGTGTTCAAGATTTACACGACAAAAAAAACAAACCCTGAAGGATCTCCTTTTGCAGGCGCCCGACAAAAGCCAGAGGAGCGCATTAACAGAGATTACTTGAGCGGCTAAAAAAAAAAAAAAACGCGCCTGTGTGATTCTCTCCTCGCCTTCAGTGCTACTGTATACAGGCGTGCTAATCAGCTCGTACGTCGAAGTCACATTCATACAAGCCAAAAGTGATGTAATTTCCGAGCCTGAAGAACTTAATACGACACATGAAATGCCTTTTGTCGAGGAGTGTAGGAGAGGCAGGGGGAGAGGAGCGAGGAGAAAGCAGAGCAGATATGCTTCGGAACCGGGCGGTGGAAAATGTACCCAGGCAGTCTTCCAGTCCTGTCCCTGTATGGAAGTCACTTCCTGTGAACCGGCCAAATCAAATCTCTTAAGGATCGTGTTTCACGGGGAACAGGGAAGGGTTTGTCCGAAGGTGAAGAAGCTTTTTAGTGCATTAGTCCTCTCAGACTTCGGTTTAAGTTACTCAGCACAAAAAAGGAGAATAATGCTATTGCAATACACAAGGCTTCATTTGAGTGGGTGGATGTTAAAAGACACAAGTCCTTTTTGAGGTGAAATTCAATTTGAGCCCTAAAGGTTATCCAATTAGTCATAAAAGCCATATAGTATTTTGACATCTTGATGCAATTTCAGATTCAGAAGAGGGGTTGATTTACACAGCTGTATGCACACTGCATGCACTATCTTTATTGATTTTTAGGCTGGGGCTAGTCAGTTCCTTGAAAGAGGAGTAGAGAGGGCTTTAGAAATTTGATGAGGTACTTAAAAATACATTCTTAGTGTGAACTTTTCTCTCTTTCAAAAGGTGCAAACTTGCACACGTGGAGAAGGAAACTCAGAAGTTAAGTAACAGTGGAAGAAAGTCCTCGATCCCCTTCCATGAATCTCTCACTGAATGAGCTCCACCCAGTGAACTTACTGTACATCCTGTTAGTACAAACGATACTGCAAATATGCATACTGTACACGAGCCAAAAGTTTAAGTTCACATGGATCAGTCCAACTCGCACTGCAGCTGAACTGCATCCATTCTCTGAAAACGTGTGTTATTAAGGGTATTTCTGTTTTGTGTCTGTCATATCTTGTTCTTGCTAATGTTGTGTGTTGTCACAGGGCATGTACTCATGCCTTTCTGCACTCTCTGGAGGAGCACGATGGCGCAAAACAAATTTCGGGCCTTGGCAGCAACGAGGTATAATTTAATCTAATCTGATCTAATCTAATTCCAACAAACCCAACAGAATGTAACCTAACATTCACATCATACACGGTAATAGAGTTGGCAGTAGTTGGCCAGGCCAGGTGAAGCACGGTGAAATGTTGCTATCTGTATCAGTAAGCACAAAGAGCAGCATTCATCAGCTACAGTAGCCCTGCTCCATGTGCAGACTTGCACTTGCTCTTATTTCAACAGCCCGCAAGCCCAGCTATGTTTGCCAAACTCACTTCCTCCTGGGTCCTTCTCTCTATGCAGCCACTGAGATTGTTGTACAAAATGCTCCTTTTAGTCAGACACATTTGATGAGGTGCTTAATAGCCCCCCCCCCACCCCACCGAGAAAATACTGAAAACCTACAGTACAGTGCAATTCCCTAGTCTCAATTACAAAACATGCTAAAATAATACAGGTACCTGTACATTAAAGTAATTGTAAAGGGAAAATGCATGTTTAGCCCTGTTTTAAGGTTACTTGTGATCATATACAATGATTCAGATCAAAACGTTGACAAAGCTAGCATTTTCGAGAAAGTTGATAATTGCTCTACCACCGTTTTGGTCATAAAATGGATGTGGATGGGCATCTTGAAAAATAATTCAAAAACATGTTAAACTCTCGATTTCTAAGACAAGAAGCTCACCGAGGGGGTAATTGGAGTCCGTTGGTGTTCTGACATCAAATTCGCCGCAAAGTATGAATCCTGTAGGGTTTTATTGATCATTTTATGAAATCCATTGACTTGTATTGACGCGACCGTTGTAGATGTGTAGATCAATCCACAGAGGTGATAAGGAAGCTGAGCGGAATCCACGGACGTCGCCTACCGCGAGATCAAGGCATTGCGCAATATCGGAATCAGTTAAAGCGGAAGTTTACACACGTATGTGCTGCGACTAAATAGTTCAATGCTAAATATTTTCAAAAAGCCTTTCCAGATCAACTAGAATCTTACTTTATGGTGAATTATATGCCAGAACACCAACTAACACCTAGGTGAGTTTCTTGTCTTTGAAATCGAGAGTTTAACATGTTTTTGAATGATTTTTCAAGATGCCCACCCACATCCACTGTATGACCAAAACGGTGGTAGAGCAATTATCAACTTTCTCGAAAATGCTAGCTTTGTCAACGTTTTGATCTGAACCATTGTATATGATCACAAATAACCCTAAAACCGGGCAAACCTTCATTTTCCCTTTACTATTCCTTTAAGGCCGCACACAGATGTAGCCTAACTGCTTAATGCCTCCATTTCAGGGAAAAGTAGAGCAGGCAGCCCCAGACCAGACTGCAACTAAATACCAGAGTGCACTGCAGTCCAAAGTAAATGTGAAGTGTGCCCGCGATTAACTTCCCATAATCCCGGTGGTTGTGGAACTGAGGGGACCTGAGACAATGACACACACTGTGCTGGGGCCCGCGGAGGAGAGGGCCGAGGGAGGTAAGATATGAGCAGGGCGGCGGCGATAACGGCGATGACAGGGCCAAGCAGCACCACGAGCTATGAACCGGCGCCCGTGACCCGTGTTCTGATCCGCGCCGGGCCCGCGCCGGGCCCACACTCTTGAATGGCCGCGTTGTTGAACAAACACATTGTACTGGGCTCACGGGTGAGAGAATGCAATGTGCCGGATTTCAACAGCCTTTCAAATAAAAATAAAATAAAATAAAAAAAATGACGCAATAACAACAGGAACTCGAGACTCGTCTGCCTCCTTAAATATAGCTTAGTGAAACCTAGACCGTTGTATAAGTCTCCTTATCTTCCAAGGACGGGATTGTGGACAGCGAGTTTCACCAATTAGAGTGTTTCTGGGTTTGCCTTGAACTGCACTCCCCCACAGCTGCAGCTCTATCTGGGAGTGCTGGGGCTCTCTGGCCCCCGCAGGCCTGGTCTGGGCTACCACCAGACCCCCGCCGGGCCCTTCACCACCACACCGGACTGGGTCCACTCACTCACACACACACGCGCACACACACACGCATATGCAGACACACACACACACACACGCACGCACACATAGCACGCACGCACACACACGCACGTGCGCGCACACACACACACACACACACCATGCCCTACACCAGTGTTTCGCAACCAGGGGTCCATGGACCCCCTGTGGTCTTTGGCATAATTACATGGGGTCCTTGGGAAAGCATTGAAAAAATAAATGTATACATATTTATATATATGGTGTTTTTGTTAATTGTATCCAAATGTTTATATAATATTGTATCAAATTTAAGAACATTAAGACTTACTATTTTAAAGTGAACCAGGCTTATTCACACACATTCACAACTCTCACATTAGCTGAGCTGACATTATCTCACTCATTCTTGAATTGCTATAAACAAATTATGATTCAAAACTGATAGGCAAATTAAGTGTCATGGATGCTATAAAATGTGGCGCACACACACACACCGTGGTGCCCTACACCACCACAGGCACCACACCGTACTGGGTACACACACACACACACACACACACACACACACACACACACACACACACACACACAGTGCCCTACACCACCAAACCGTGCTGGGTACAGCTAACACACACTACTCATGTCCAACCTCTCAGTTTCTAACTACCCCACTAGTTCACACCTACCAACCTACCACTAGTTCACACATACCACCAACACACACCTTACACTAGTTCACACCTACCACTAGTTCACACCTACCACTAGTTCACACCTACCACTAGTTCACACATACCACCAACACACACCTTACACTAGTTCACACCTACCACTAGTTCACACCTACCACTAGTTCACACCTACCACTAGTTCACACACACCACTAGTTCACACCTAACACTAGTTCACACCTACCACTAGTTCACACCTACCACTAGTTCACACATACCACCAACACACACCTTACACTAGTTCACACCTACCACTAGTTCACACCTACCACTAGTTCACACACACCACTAGTTCACACCTAACACTAGTTCACACATACCACTAGTTCACACCTACCACTAGTTCACACCTAGTTCACACCTAACACTAGTTCACACCTAACACTAGTTCACACATACCACTAGTTCACACCTACCACTAGTTCACACCTACCACTAGTTCACACCTACCACTAGTTCACACCTACCACTAGTTCACACCTACCACTAGTTCACACCTACCACTAGTTCACACCTACCACTAGTTCACACCTAACACTAGTTCACACATACCACTAGTTCACACCTACCACTAGCATTAAACCTCCCTACATGTACAGCGAGAACGAAGTGGGGAAACGTTGCTTTTGGCACTGCGGGCCCTAAACTCTGGAACTCCTTTCAGAAACAAAACAAGCTCCCGTTCCTTATTCCCCTGCAACCACTTAAAGAATGAACTAATACCTGTGGGACTATAGTTTGTTAATGCCATTGATGTCATGTCCTTACTATACTTTAATTATTCTACAAAGTACCCTTTGCACATTGTCACTGCTGTTGCATTTTTCGTACTCTGCTACTGTAATACTGTATACGTGTGTACTGTACACTGTCTGCATGCTGTCACTGTTCTTGTACTCTGCCACTGAATTACTGTTGTTTGCAGGCAGAGCACATCTGTAAAAAAAGACCTGTCTCAGTAGGTTCTTCCCCGTCTAAATAAAGGCTTCTATCTATCTAATCTTGTCTGTCTGTCTGCCTGTCTGTCTGTCTGTCTGTCTGTCTGTCTGTCTGTCTGTCTGTCTGTCTCTGTCTGTCTGTCTGTCTGTCTGTCTGTCTGCCTGCCTGCCTGCCTGTCTGTGTCTGTCTGCCTGTCTGCCTGCCTGCCTGTCTGTCTGTCTGTCTGTCTGTCTGTCTGTCTGTCTGTCTGTCTGCCTGTCTGTCTGTCTGTCTGTCTGTCTGTCTGTCTGCCTGTCTGTCTGTCTGCCTGCCTGCCTGTCTGTCTGTCTGTCTGTCTGTCTGTCTGTCTGCCTGCCTGCCTGTCTGTCTGTCTTCCTGTCTGTCTGTCTGTCTGTCTGTCTGTCTGTCTGTCTGTCTGTCTGTCTTCCTGTCTGTCTGTCTGTCTGTCTGTCCACACAGTCAGCGTGTTACAGCAGCACACCTGGGCCAGCGCCGGTGGTTCTAACACCATCACGTTACTTTTAGTATATTATTGTGCAGTCGTGTAGCGTATGTTTTTCTTGACACATAGCGGCGAACGTTTGCATTTGATGGATGACTTCATATCAGTTTGACCGCAATGATCCAGATTTACCATGAGGTCGGGAATGTGCCTGGCGAAACAAAGCATACGACTAGACGATGGCTCCTGATCCAGTGTTGTTGTTTCTTATTCTTAGTTTTTACTTCAGTTTCACCAACTTATATGATCACATCAACAATTGTGTCCAGTGTTTTTCTATTATTTCAGCTGTAGCAATTGTAATTTACAAATCAGTTAAATTTTAAAAGAAAAAGAAAAGAAAATGGAAAAGAAACGGGGGTGGGGGAGACGGGGTACGGGTGGGGGTGGGGTTTGGGGGGGGGCGCGTACGAGTGAAATGTCACGGGTGCTTGAATAGGCCTTCATACACAGAGAAGGAGATGAGATGAGACAAAGATAGACGAATGAATGGATCTGAACACGTAGAAGGATTCATTGTATTCAAATCCAGTGGGTTTCTTGTCACACAGCTTATAAACATTTCAACCTGTCTGATTTTTTTTGCATTCCAAAAGCCCTAACAGTAACAGTAACTCATTCACCACAGTACGATATTGGCACATTAACTAACCGTACTGTAAGTGAAGTCAAAGAACACAGACACCGTCGGTTTCTGTCAGCTCGCTAAGCAATAACACTCCTGGGTTGAACTCTGTCTCTGTTTCTGTATTTGAGTGAGTGCTCTTGATCCGGAGCCAAAGGATATCTCGAAATACTTCCCAGCTACAAGCACACCGACATACTGAACCACAGGGTTCTAACCCAGCTACAAGCACACTAGCGTACTGAACCACAGGGTTCTAACCCAGATACAGCCACACTAGCGTACTGAACCACAGGGTTCTAACCCAGCTACAACCACACTAGCGTACTGAACCACAGTGTTCTAACCAGCTACAACCACACTAGCATACTGAACCACAGGGTTCTAACCCAGCTACAACCACACTAGCATACTGAACCACAGGGTTCTAACCCAGCTACAACCACACTAGCGTACTGAACCACAGGGTTCTAACCCAGATACAGCCACACTAGCGTACTGAACCACAGGGTTCTAACCCAGCTACAACCACACTAGCGTACTGAACCACAGGGTTCTAACCCAGATACAACCACACTAGCGTACTGAACCACAGGGTTCTAACCCAGCTACAACCACACTAGCGTACTGAACCACAGGGTTCTAACCCAGCTACAAGCACACTAGCGTACTGAACCACAGGGTTCTAACCCAGCTACAACCACACTAGCGTACTGAACCACAGGGTTCTAACCCAGCTACAACCACACTAGCGTACTGAGCCACAGGGTTCTAACCAGCTACAAGCACACTAGCGTACTGAACCACAGGGTTCTAACCCAGCTACAAGCACACTAGCGTACTGAACCACAGGGTTCTAACCCAGCTACAACCACACTAGCGTACTGAGCCACAGAGCTCTGTAGTCTGGTCTTAGCTCCCCATGCGGGCTCCTCAGCAGCTGCTGTATGAAGCGGGAGATCGACATTTTGACTTGTGAAATGCCCAAAATTCTTGGGAACAGTCCTTTATGTCCTGTTTGAGAACAGCATGTTCCAAGTGTCACGTTTGATATCCGTCACACCCGACTCTCCTCCGACTCAAACCGTTCTCTCTCCTCCTCCAGCTCAGCTCAGTGCAGTAGAGAGCGATTACAAAGTTGGCTTAAAATTCGCATAATTCACATAACGCGGCCAAAGACAACAACGTTACATGGAACATAATTACGGTTCACGTCGGGTGTTGATAGCGAAGTGGGGGAGCTTACGAGAGTCTAGGCCAATTTCACACGCAGGACCCCCGTGTGGTAAACCCGGAGGACCCAACGGAGCTTCCAGCCCAGCTAAACATCTTCAAATCCTTCGCTGTGTGGAGTAGCTTAGCTCCGTTCCGTCGTACTGACAATGACCCGCAACCAGTGTCTACACGGAGGCACGGTATACCCGCTTCTTTATCCCTGGCTCCGGAGTATACCCGCTTCTTTATCCCTGGCTCCGGAGTATACCCACTTCTCTAAACACCGCTAATGTGTAAAAACTAACATTTCTGCTACAGTATACCCACTTCTTGAGTCAGAGGATACCCACTTCTTTAGGCACCGCTACTCCTCTGCCCGCAACCCAGAAAGGACAGACGAACAGAAAGCAGACAGGCAGACAGAGAGAGAACTGTAAATCACAGGTCCAGGTCCTACCCGCTTCTGAAGACTGAGAGGAGTAATGGTAGGCAGGGTGACTCTTCTCGCATGGAAATTCATGCTTCTCCCTTTAAAACAACAGTTAAGGTGAAATCATCCATGTGTTGTAATAATTCATTACGGTATTCTACTGGTTATGTTTGAAGTAGGAAGCCGTGTCAACAACAGTAAATTTCACAGCTGCCTTGGTCTTGAGTGATTCTACTACTGCCGCGCTAGAAAATAACACCTTGACGTGTGTTGTACGGTGTTGGTCGGTCCAGCGCACTGGAAGTGTTGAGACACCGTCTTTATCCCCACAACGCAAACTCCTCCTTTGTCCTTGGGAAATGTTAACAGTTTTTTCCCCTCTCTCTCCCTTTCGGAAAGATACTTCTAAAAAAAACAAGACTTGATATAAAAATAGTTCTCCTGGGGAACAGAGTTGTAATGGTGAAGGTCAGCGAATGCTAAACTTAGTATCACGGCTGTGAAGCACAGAGTAGCAGATAGGCCTGGGCACAGTGGTGTGTCTGCTCATTCCTGAAGGCTCAAACAAAGTTATGGTCCTTTAATAAGTTTATTCCTCCTGCTGAGACAGGAATGCTACGTTACATACTCAGATATTTGGCGGTTATTGACATCTGAGCTACTACAAGAAATATATTACTGTTATCACATTGGATTTTTCACAATGCTGTTCATTAAACTGTAAAAGTAGCCCACAGTTGGTGTTTCAAAATGCTTGTACATGAGTTTGAGGTTTGTATACATGTAATAGTTGTATCTAGACCTGGATATATCTATCTATCAGCACTTGTGCAGCATCTGTGCAATTAAGTTTGAGAAAGATGTGCTGAAAAAGCACAGTGACCCAGAGCTACTAGACCTGACTAAGCAGATACAGAGAGAGTGGGGGAGGGCTGAGGTTAGAGGCTGGGTGAGTGGAGGTTAGGAGGCTGGGTGGAGGTTATAGGCTGGGTGGAGGTTAGAGGCTGGGTGGAGGTTAGGAGGCTGGGTGGAGGTTAGAGGCTGGGTGGAGGTTAGGAGGCTGGGTGGAGGTTAGAGGCTGGGTGGGGGTGGGTAGAGGTTAGAGCCTGGGTGGGTGGAGGTTAGAGGCTGGGTGGAGGTTAAAAGGCTGGGTTGAGGTTAGAGGCTTGGTGGGTGGAGGTTAGAGGCTGGGGCTGGAGGTTAGGAGGCTGGCTGGAGGTTAGGAGACTGAAAATAGCTCTGCAGCAATTACCTGGGTGGGTGGAGGTTAGAGGCTGGCTGGAGGTTAGAGGCTGGGTGGCTGGAGGTTAGAGGCTGGGTGGAGGTTAGACACTGGAGGTTAGAGACTGGAGGTTAGAGGCTGGGTGGGTGGAGGTTAGGAGGCTGGGTGGGTGGAGGTTAGGAGGCTGGGTGGCTGGAGGTTAGAGGCTAGGTGGCTGGAGGTTAGAGGCAGGCTGGAGGTTAGAGGCTGGCTGGAGGTTAGAGGCTGGGTGGAGGTTAGAGGCTGGAGGTTAGAGGCTGGGTGGCTGGAGGTTAGAGGCAGGCTGGAGGTTAGAGGCTGGCTGGAGGTTAGAGGCTGGGTGGAGGTTAGAGGCTGGAGGTTAGAGGCTGGCTGGAGGTTAGAGGCTGGCTGGAGGTTAGAGGCTAGGTGGCTGGAGGTTAGAGGCAGGCTGGAGGTTAGAGGCTGGCTGGAGGTTAGAGGCTGGGTGGAGGTTAGAGGCTGGAGGTTAGAGGCTGGGTGGCTGGAGGTTAGAGGCTGGCTGGAGGTTAGGAGACTGTGTGAAAATAGCTCTGCAGCAATTACCACAATTGATTATCCACATCTGTTTTAGTCTAAGAGTGAACAAAGGGGGCTTGTGAACATGAGAAAACTGTCTGAATAGGACATAACTGCACTGTCAGTATACACATTAAATAAAAGACTCACCGATCAACCGATCACGTCAGCTTGGTTATGCCAAAACCAGCATTTTGAATCCGACATGATCTCCCTGCAGTATACATCATATTCAGTGCTGATAAACAAAAGTTCACAGCGAAGTAAAACATTGAATTAGGATGATAATATGATAATAAACAATAAAATAGACTGCATTACGGAAATTATACTTTGTAAGGAGGTTCTGGTTTTCGTAGCCAAATACAGCAGGAACAAACATCTGCACTGGAGAGGCTAGAAACATCCACTAGTGATAGAACTTTCATCAAATCCAGGAATGCTTTTAAACTCATGGTCACAGTCAAAAAAGAGTTAGAAATGCTTTGTCAGATACGGACCACACATACTCATCCCCGTTTTGGCCCCGGCCCGGTAACGTGGTTCTGGCTTTACTGAGGGGACGGCCAAAATATCCCAGAAGCAGCTGAACGTCTCGGACCAACAAACGACATTATGTGAGAGGCTCTCGAGATGGAAGATAACACACTAATCTTATCATGCAGAACAAACAAGGTTTTCTGCAGGGCCTCAGCCGGACGGCCACACGTGTACAAAGGGTGTGTGTGTGTGTGTGTGTGTGTGTGTGTGTCTGTGTGTGTGTGTGTGTGTGTGTGTGTGAGAGAGAGAAAGGAAAAGAGAGACAGAGAGAGAGAGCTGCAGTATGCACATCCCAAAGGTCAGAACGAATACTAAAATAATTAATGCTAAACCAAATACAATGAGCTCCTCAAGCTGAAGATGGAAGACAGTAGGTCTGTAGCCGAGAGTAGGCCTACCTCAGTGCAGTAAGCTGAAGATAGCCGAGAGTAGGCCTACCTCAGTGCAGTAAGAACAGCTGACAGTAGGCCTACCTCAGTGCTGAAGATAGCGACAGTAGGCCTACCTCAGTGCTGAAGATAGCGACAGTAGGCCTACCTCAGTGCTGAAGATAGCGACAGTAGGCCTACCTCAGTGCTCAAGTTTAGCGACAGTAGGCCTACCTCAGTGCTGAAGATAGCGACAGTAGGCCTACCTCAGTGCTGAAGTTAGCGACATTAGGCCTACCTCAGTGCTAAAGATAGCGACAGTAGGCCTACCTCAGTGCTGAGGATAGTGACAGTAGGCCTACCTCAGTGCTGAAGATAGCGACAGTAGGCCTACCTCAGTGCTGAAGATAGCGACAGTAGGCCTACCTCAGTGCTAAAGATAGCGACAGTAGGCCTACCTCAGTGCTGAGGATAGCGACAGTAGGCCTACCTCAGTGCTGAAGATAGCGACAGTAGGCCTACCTCAGTGCTAAAGATAGCAACAGTAGGCCTACCTCAGTGCTGAGGATAGCGACAGTAGGCCTACCTCAGTGCTGAAGATAGCGACAGTAGGCCTACCTCAGTGCTGAGGATAGCGACAGTAGGCCTACCTCAGTGCTGAAGATAGCGACAGTAGGCCTACCTCAGTGCTGAGGATAGCGACAGTAGGCCTACCTCAGTGCTGAAGATAGCGACAGTAGGCCTACCTCAGTGCAGTAGGCTGCTTCCGAGTGCCTGTAGCCTGACGGAGTAGTCTGGTTATTTACGTCACGTGAGAGCAGCAACACACACGTACCCTCCAGGAGTAGCCTTCTAACTTCACCCTCCATAAATATTAAATACAGTGCACAGGTCAGATAATGCGCCCGCCATGTGCACAGAATCTGACCATAACAGTTGCATTGGGAGGCCTCCCTTCACTCATGGTCCAGGGGTTTTTGGCACAAATGACTGTCCTCCATCTCCCCTCCTGAGGACAGGGGAGCCCTCCCAACCCCAATAACCCTATTCTGAGTACCCAGAAGCTCTCGCTACGGCAAGAACTTCTTGGGAACAAGCAATGATATCAGTGGACACCAACGAAAATCCGATCGGATTTTCAACCGGATGCTGATTGGCCTGTGCAGATAGTGGTGATTGGTCACTGACCGCAGAGTTCCACTTTTCTAGTATTGCTAATGAGTTCTGCACTCTTGTGAGCTGTCACTAGCATACATACAGACTTTCTTCCACGTTAACTCTCACTTCACTGAGGTTTTTATGACACAAACGGCAAAGTGTATTACCTAAATACGTTTTTCGTTTAGTCACGACTATACGCTCCCGATGAAATAATGTTCAAACGCAGCTGGATTTGAAAGGTAGGCTAATGCGCTGGCTCCGCCCCTCTGCCCATGTTTTGTGGCGCTCGACTCCAGAATACCTTAACCCTGGTCTCTCTCCAGACTCAAATATTACGTTGAATCGCTGCGCTCCGCATACTACAGTACATAACAGTCTGAGCCACTTCTCCACCCAAGCTGGTGTTCTGAGGGCGTATCGACGGGTCAAAACTGAAAGAGTGACAGGTCGTAGCAGCAAATGAGAGACGCCAGTCCAGGTTAGATGGGCGGGGCATATCTATGGGTGGGAACGCCTGATCGCCAAAGTCGTTACTGATTGGTGTTGCCGGGATTCCAGCGCTACCAATGAATTGCCAGGATTTGAACACCAAATTTTAGCATGAAGTGTCCCAGACCCATAGAGAGATCTGCAGCATTCAGTAACGTAGTTAGCGTAGCTTACGTAGCGTTTCAGTGAAAGAACTCTCATGGGTCCGGCGTTGAGACTACCTTAACCCCAACCCTTACTGGTTCCACTGTTTCTCTGGAAGCACGGCTTGTCGTCTTGTGAGAGCACAGACAAGCAGACGCTGCCGGTTATCGCACAGTGCAAAAAAAATGAAGGATTAATGTAGCTGGATTGATAACGGAGTCTCTGCTGCTCCCATAACAAAGCAGGCTCCAGACGCACCGTCCTTGAACGGGGTTTGATTCAAACAAGACCCCCTTCACAGGCCCTGTCAGGAGCCGCCGGGCTGAGCCTGACCAGCCCACGGGGCTCTCACACACACACACACACACACACACACACACACACACACACACATGCACACACACAGACAGATAGACACACACACACACACAGACAGACACACACATGCAAACACACACACACACATGCACACACACAGACAGACAGACAGACACACACACACACACAGACAGACACGCACGCACACATGCACACACACACAAACAGACACAGACACACACGCACACACACACATGCAAGCACACATGCACACACACAGACAGACAGACAGACACACACACACACACACACACACACACACACACACACACAGCCTGAAGGAGGAACTCTTGACTGACCGGCTGAAAGTGCCTTCTCTCTGTGTGTAGGTTCATATCATGCCGATTAGACATTCATTCACCCAGCTGATCGCCTTCACAGAAATCTGCATTTCCTATCGTTGTGGGTTCATGCTCCCCTCATCACAGCCTTCTGCTGCAGTCACATTGCTGTACAATGTGTGAACTGTTGCTGGGGAATAGCTTGAATGTGCTGAGCCACAAACTGGAGACCATCAATCATCCGCCCAGACATGTGTACTCAAGGTATAAGTTCCTCCTGAGATGACGGTGATAGCTCTCGACAGGGCCAGACATTCCCCCCGCGTCATATGGCTGAACTGAACACCGATGCTGTCTGGAAGCAGGGGGTCTGCCTGGTGCTTGGGGAGAGGCCAAGCGTGACTGTCCTGCCAAGCACCCCCAGCCCCCCCCCCCCCCCCCCCTCCCCCCAAAGTCCCAAGCCCCCCACTCCCAAGTCCTCAGTCCCAAGTCCCTAGCCTCCAAGTCCCTAGCCAAGTCCCCAGCCCCAAGTCCCTAGCCCCAAGTCCCTAGCCCCAAGTCCCCAGCCTCAAGTCCCCAGTCCCTAGCCCCAAGTCCCTAGCCCCAAGTCCCCAGCCTCAAGTCCCCAGTCCCTAGCCCCAAGTCCCTAGCCACAAGTCCCAAGTCCCTAGCCCCAAGTCCCTAGCCCCAAGCAAGACCCTAGCCCCAAGTCCCTAGTCCAAAGTCCCTAGCCCCAAGTCCCCAGTCCCTAGCCCGAAAGTCCCCAGTCCCTAGCCCCCAGTCCCTATCCCCAAGTCCCTAGCTCCAAGTCCCTAGTCTCAAGTCCCTAGCTCCAAGTTCCCAGCCCCAAGTCCCTAGTCCTGCCTGTGACACCTCTCTCTCCGGCCGGCACAGGGGGTACACATGCACTAACACAGTCCACTGATCCATGAAGTTTCACATGTGAACGGCTCAGGACAGATCGGTGAATTATTCATTAACACAAAGTGTGAGACTATTCCATCAGGGGATAGGCCTACGTATAAACTCAAATCAGCAATTAACATCTGCACAAATTTATAGCAATAAATCACAGAACCACCAAAATATCCAGTGATATATACTGAAAAAATACACTCCAGAAATTGTAGGGCATAGAAGCTACAGTACTGGGGTAGGAGCTAGCTGGGATAGGAGCTAGCATACTGGGGCAGGAGCTAACTGGGGTAGGAGCTACGGTACTGGGGTAGGAACTAGCTGGGGTAGGAGCTAGCTGGGATAGGAGCTAGCTGGGGTAGGAACTAGCTGGGATAGGAGCTACGGTACTGGGGCAGGAGCTAACTGGGGTAGGAGCTACAGTACTGGGGTAGGAACTAGCTGGGATAGGAGCTAGCTGGGGTAGGAGCTAGCTGGGATAGGAGCTACGGTACTGGGGTAGGAACTAGCTGGGATAGGAGCTAGCTGGGGTAGGAGCTAGCTGGGATAGGAGCTAGCTGGGGTAGGAGCTAGCTGGGATAGGAGCTAGCTGGGGTAGGAGCTAGCTGGGATAGGAGCTAGCTGGGGTAGGAGCTAGCTGGGATAGGAGCTAGCTGGGATAGGAGCTAGCTGGGGTAGGAGCTAGCTGGGATAGGAGCTAGCTGGGGTAGGAGCTAGCTGGGATAGGAGCTAGCTGGGGTAGGATCTCACTCGGGGTCATGCTCAAAAGTGCAGACTAATGCGCTGGCTCCGCCCCTCTGCCCAGGATTCGATTTCACAAGGTGGTCACACAAGCGGCCGGGATAGGGCCGGTACAGGACGCAAACTGGTTTACTTTACCGTGTATCAATAGCTGCTCACAATATACACCTCTACCATTTACCTTGTCGGCCTCTATACTGTACATTGAATAACCACAATATTTTTTGACAAAGTCCAGTCCGGTTTTCGTCAGAAGCATTGTACAGAGACAGTTCTTCTTAGAGTCTCAAATGATATCATGACGTGCTCTGATGCTGGCAAATGTTCTTCTTTTTAATGATCGTATATTAAAGTAGCCTAACACAGACCATGCCAAAACAATATCCATTATAAATTAAATAGTTAACCAATAAAATATGTTCAATTAACTAAAAAAAAAAAATCCAAGCCCTTAGAAAAATTGGTTAGGTGCAAGTACAATAATGTCACATATTCATCCGAAACTGCAATGCCATCATCTTTCAGCCTCTCTTCTAAGAGGCGAATGCAAAAATTTGTTTCCCTCTGTTGAAGCAATGTCAGTTTAATCTGCTCTTCAGCTAGAGAGATCTGTTTTCAGCTAAATTAATATGAATAATATGCAAACTGATTTACACTTCCCAACATTTTCACATCTATGTCAATGAAATGTTGTATTACTTTGACCAACGGAGGTCTATCCAAAGACTGCAAATCTAGATTCTGTAATCCTGATCTTGTGGCATCTGGATCAGAATGATCCTATCTGAAAATTCTTTGAAAAACCAAGAGTAAACCTACAAGATGTATTTGATCTGAGATGGCAAAAAAGGGGATTACAAAACATGGATCATCCTGATCCAGATGAACGTTTTGAAATACTGGACCCTGGTGCTGCTTGATCTCGGTGCAGCCTTCGATACTGTGGATCAGACAGGCTTATTGAGTGGGTGGGCGTCTCAGGAAGCACCCTCGATTGTTTGCCTCATATCTCTCAGGTAGAACATTGGTCCCCAACCACCGGGCCACAGCCCGGTACCGGGCCTTGGCACAGGTGCTACCTGGCCTCGGAAAGTATAGCCTAAAATTAAAAAAAATTAAAAAAATACTTTTTTGAACTGCGTTCAGTCTGTTGGTCATGTTTTCACCAGTAACCGCTATCTGTGAACCCCACAACAATTTACAGATTTTGTACTTCCGACCCGGAAGTTCCAAATAAAGGAGCACTTCCGAGTTGATCTTGACCTAGCCACGTTTATATCAGTGTGTTGTTAGGCCTACTTAAACTTATTATTAGGCCTATAATAATAATAATATTTAATAATAATAGGCTAATATGTGCTGACACCAAAATAATATGCATGTAAAGTGTTTAAATCAGTGTGCTGTTGTTAGGCCTACTTAAACTTATGAAAAAGCCATTACACTACAACGTTATAGGCTCAGAAAAAAAACAAAAACGTTTTAGGCTACCCCCCGGGCCTCGGAAAATGTGGCTATATGAAACCGGTCCTCGGTGCAAAAAAGGTTGGGGACCCCTGAGGTAGAAGTTTCTCTGTAGCTGTTTGGCCTCATATGTCTGAGTCCACTCTCCTATGCTGTGGGGTCACCCAGGGATCGGTTTTAGGTCCGATTCTGTTCGCTCTGTACATCTTTCCATGCTTCCTGGTTTCATTATCAGCAAATTTGAAGGCATTTCATATCATTGTTACACAGACGCTATTTAATTGTACTTTTCCTTTAAACCTGATATGACTGATAATTTTCATGTATTGCATGATTATTTGTCTGCTATTAAGGACTGGATGGCCAGTAACTTTCTTCAACTAAATGCTGACAAAACTTAAGTTCTCATTGTTGCTGCTGACAGCATTGCTTCTAAGGTGGCCAGCTGTATTGGGTCCCTCAACTGTAATGTCCGCTCGAACCTGAGAAATCTCGGTGTCATCTTTGATCAGGTTATGCACCTTGACAAGCACATCAAGTCATCAACCCGTAAGTGTTTTTTCCACCTAAGAAACATTGCAAAACTCAGATTAGAAATGATTATCCATGCCTTTGTCTCATTACGCCTGAATTATTTAATTCTCCTTTTACTTGCCTCAGCAAAGCATCCTTGGAGCGCCTCCAGCTGGCCCAGAATGCTGCCGCCAGGCTGTGGACCAGGTCCAGTAGAACTTCTCATATTACTCCTGTCCTGGTCTCCTTGCACTGGCTTCCAGTTAATTTCAGGATCCAGTTCAAGGTTCTTGTAATTACATATAGAGCCCTGCATGGTCAGTCTGTATATCTGTCTGACCTGCTCCATGTACATGCTCCCAGCAGGTCACTGAGGTCAGCTGACCAGGCTCTGTTGGTTGTCCCTCGCACCAGGCTCAAGACCAGAGGTGACAGAGCCTTTGAGTCTGTGGCACCTAGATTGTGGAATGCTCTTCCTCAGGATTTGAGAGCTGTGGCCTCTGTGGACATTTTTAAGAAGCAGCTAAAGACGCTTCTGTTTAGACAGGCGTTTGTCAAATTAATTTCACTGTATGTAAATGTCTTTGTATGCATTTTGAAGAACTTTGTGAGTCCTCTCTGTGAGAAGTGCTACGTAAATAAAATTTACTTACTTACATTTTCTCTGCATTTGTTTTTTTTTCATGTAAATCTTTTATACACAAACTGTAATTCATATAATAACTAGAAATGAACACAGACCTCCACCCTTGAAATGCATTTCGTGGCTCTGTGCGTGCGCATGTGCATGTGAGCAGGACATGTTTGGTATTGCTGAATTTGTTAGGACAAGGCTAGGCTTTATGCCAGTCCAAACCCCGTGTCTCTGTGACCTTCTCATGTTGAGAAACTGTATGTCCGTATCAATTCCTGCCATTGACGATGAATGGGGGGTATTTTGCGCTTCTGTCCAAAAAAAATGGATGGAGGTGAACGGTCGGCCATGTTTGGCCGGCTCACGGTACTGCCCCGTGATTCGGATCCGTTCCAAAATGTAAGGGGTTCTAAGTCGGCCCATGCTACACCCCCTCCACCGAGTTTCATAAAAATCGGTCTGGTAGTTGTGGGTAATCCTGCTAACAAACAAACAAACAAACAAACAAACAAACAAACGGACGTACAAACGCCACCAAAAACATTACCTCTCGCCCTGCGACGCTTCGCTGGGGCGGAGGTAACTGCTATATTCAGACCTGCAAACTCTGGAGTAGTGAAAAAGGTGACGACATACAAAACTAAAACCCTCTAGATTCACTGAAACTACCATGGTTAACATAAAACATAAAAAAGGTGACTGTAGCCAAAAGGTGACAAGTTTGCAGGTCTGTATATTGTAGAGGTAAAAAATGGCTTCAATGCTAATATGCCAGACACAAGTAGGGGAAAAATCTGAACTCCATGCCCATACACACACAGCCTTCAGTGCATCAAACGCTATCTCGATTAAACAAATCTGCTCAGTAAATCATACAATATTCATGTCTCATAAGTTTGAATATTCAATAGTGTGTTCACAGTCTCTACTTGTGAGTCAAGTATTGTCTGTGAGAAGAGACACCACTTTTTTTTCTTTTTTTTAAAGCAGTTTTCCAAATAAAATATTTAGAGCAGAACAGGCACAAAGAGAATTCTGAGCAGCGCACCCCTCTTGTGTGTCTCCTGAGGCGTCTCTCAGACAAATGAAAATGTTACAGACTGGGGGAATGGGATCACAATATGCACAATGGAGACTGACTAGCAGTGAAACCGTCCATGTGTAAAAGAGGAGCACCCGGAGCCGGGTGATTTACTCTGCCTCGGAGCCGCCGTGATGACAGCGCGTCCGCGGTCTCGCTGACCCACAGAGCCCGGTGGCAGTCGTGACTCTGCGCCTTTGTTATGGAAATGCACCATGACACTGCAAACGGGAGGCAGACAGGGGTTCAGGCAAATAGGGTTTCTCACGACTGGGATAGCTTTTAAGCCCGTGTAAAACAATGCGATGTCAAGCAAAGGGCCTCTCGCAATTCAGGAGGAGGCATTCAGCTCAACCCCTGGTTAACGACAACCTGAGCGGCCGGGGACACAGGCTGTTCAAATTGCCACGGCAACTAGCACTAATGGTCTTCCAGACCTCTGCTATCCCTATAGCCTTCTAATGGTCTTCCAGACCTCCGCTATCCCTATAGCCTTCTAATGGTCTTCCAGACCTCTGCTATCCCTATAGCCTTCTAATGGTCTTCCAGACCTCCGCTATCCCTATAGCCTTCTAATGGTCTTCCAGACCTCCGCTATCCCTATAGCCTTCTAATGGTCTTCCAGACCTCCGCTATCCCTATAGCCTTCTAATGGTCTTCCAGACCTCTGCTATCCCTATAGCCTTCTAATGGTCTTCGAGACCTCTGCTATCCCTATAGCCTTCTAATGGTCTTCCAGACCTCCGCTATCCCTATAGCCTTCTAATGGTCTTCCAGACCTCCGCTATCCCTATAGCCTTCTAATGGTCTTCCAGACCTCTGCTATCCCTATAGCCTTCTAATGGTCTTCCAGACCTCCGCTATCCCTATAGCCTTCTCATGGTCTTCCAGACCTCTGCTATCCCTATAGCCTTCTAATGGTCTTCCAGACCTCCGCTATCCCTATAGCCTTCTCATGGTCTTCCAGACCTCTGCTATCCCTATAGCCTTCTCATGGTCTTCCAGACCTCTGCTAATTCTCCCCCTTTGGGTCGGAGAAGACAGGGTAGTTATGCTCAGTCAGTTCTATTTGGGATTCCTTGCTTCAATCATTAGCCTACATAGTATTTAGATTATAAGATAAACAGCATTGAGAAATACAGCAATAATATATACATGAGTGTGAAAAATTTAAATCGAAGAAATGCTCTCAAAGGTGGACCAATAGAGAGACAAGGTGCCTCCATCTCTAGGGTCCGGGGACTCGGTGGTGGGGTCAAGGGTCAGGGACAATGATGTCACTGGTCTGTGGGAGTGGCGCTGAGGGTGGGGTCACGACCTTGTGACTCCGGGATCACGACACGTAAACAGCTGTTCAGACTCGACATATTCCCTTTGTCCGGCCTAATAATGCGTCTGAAAAGGGGCGAGCGAGAGGCTGTCACGGCCGTCAGGGGTGCCAGCGCGGCCCCTGGCCCGCCGGGGTCTTTGTCGGGGGACCCTCCTAACAAGGAGCCTTGCCGCTCAAGACCGAGGTCACGACAAGTGTCATTCCACTTTTCGTCCCTGAGAAAATGGAGGATTTCTCCTTCGACCGTGCGGGGAGAGAGAATGCCAAATCCACTCTAATCCCCCGGACTGTCTTAACAATAGAGTGGGAGGGGGGGTGGGGGGCATTAAGGGAATCGCAATCACTCTCTTCAGTTCTTGATGCGAGTCCCGGGGTCAAGGGAAACGGGCCGTTCGAGGGCCTCGTATCAAGTGAAGACACTTCACCGAGGACTGATAATCAGGCGCTGCGAGCGGGCGTCTTATCACGACGACATACAGGAGAACAAATAGCGATCTGATTAGGCTCCCTCGGCGAATCAGGACGCATTCTGGAGCGCTGGGAACGACGGGCCCCGCACCGAGCCCGCCCGCTGGCGGTCGGTTATAAATACAGGCTGGAAGCGCCTCATTAAATGTCTAATGCTGCTGATGGTCCTCGCTTCGCGCTGGGCTCTGTAATTTCAGGCTTTCCTGTGAGTCAGAGGTCTAGGCTGAAATCCTCCCCCGCCCCCCCCCACCCCCAACCTCCCAACCCCCCCAGCCCAAGATACTGAGTAACTGAAATCAACACCTGCAGAGAGACAGCCCCCCCCCCCTTAGGGGACGGCTGGTGTGGTCAGCCGACCGCAGTCCTGGGGGGGGAAAAAAAAATGTATAGACAAAAGTTTTCCATTTTGAAATCCATCCACTTTTGAAGCACGACCATAATTGTTAGCTTCCCCGGCGTAATGAGTGGTGCTCCGGTTTTAGGGCACGGCGCGGCCAGCAGGGCTCCCATTAACTCCCATAAATCAGGAACTACAGATTACACGTGAGCAAGAATCTAATCATATGCGCGCTGTGGAAATATAACTGTGCTTCTGACCTGCAGTGAAAAAAAAAAGTAAATTGGGAGTATGAGAGAAATTAGTTGTTGTTTTGCTTACAAAGTCTATTCTACAAAAGCCTACTGACATCATTTTAGACACCCGTGATCCTCTTGCTCGCCGCGCCCGGGGACAGAGCCAGGATCTGGCAGTCGGAACGGGGGCGTGGATCGTCATAGAGTGCGCGGCCGTGCTGACACAGCGTTTTTTTTTCTTCTTTTTTTTTCTTTTCAATCCCTTCAGCCCTCCTCATTTCCATACCCACCCGACCGGTTTCCACGTCTCCATGCCCTGAAGATTCAGATTGAGCCCGTGCCAAACACAACACAGCTATGCGTGAATTCAGATTTTACACATGTCTTGCGGTCGTTCCTCAGGGCGATTTCCCCCCCTTGTTTGGATTACGCCGCCGCGCGGCCTCCGGGGTTTTTAAAAACGGCGAACAAAGAGCCTTTATGTTCCTCTTCGCAGTTCGCCCTGTGTCGCGCAGACCACCCCCCCCCCCCACCCCCATTGTGTGAACGGAGCAGGCGCTCACCTGAGTTGCGGCGCCTTTGGTCCAGGGTAATAAACACTCTGAGACGAGGGAGGAGACCGCCGAGTGGATGAGCTCGGGGAACGGGCCGGGGAGCGCCGCGGCGGGCGACTCGTCTCCGTCCTCTCTGCTCTTCCTGGAGGGGGGGGGGGGGGGTGAAAGAGACGTGCGTTAAAAACACTCGCAGTCGGACCGCCGGGCTCTCGGCGCTAGCGGCGTAGCCGTCGGGCTTTCCGTCCGGCGGCGGGCGGACCCCCTGTCTGCGGCCGAGGCGGCCCCCCACGGCTGGGTCACGGGATTGTAACGTCCACCCGTGACCCCGGGGACCTCGCTACTCGCGCTCCGGTCTGCGGCTCGGGGGCGGAGCCGGCGGTGCTGTGCCCTGTGAGCCCCCCGTAACCCCTCGGCCATCATCGCTAGGCCCTTTGTTATGGGGGGGCCGAGTCCCGCGTACTTCGTGATGTTAACAGAAGAAGAAGGGAACAGGTGATACTCTAATAGAGGCAGGCAGGGACACGGGCGGTCTCAGCATCAGCGTGGACCCCCCCCCCCATCCCCCTTGCTCTCGGCCAGGCAGGGACACGCCCCAGCCCCGGGCGCTGAGACAAACAGACATTTGATAACACGATAGATAACAATGCGCGCGGTCTACCCCCTACACTTCAGCACCGCGAGCGGCTCCAATCTGACACGGCCGTTTTTTTGTTTTCAAATTTTGTTGAGGCTTACAGAAGACAAAAGGAAGGTTGCACACTCACTTATCGCAAATAAATGTTTCTTTCTTTATAATAAATGGACTGGAACAAATAGTGTGTGCGACCTTCTTTTCTTGTGAAAGTGTGGCCTAACCCCGCGCTGGTCTGCTTTCCCTTCCTCCGTATAAAAATGTTGCTCGGGCTAAAAATTCACAGACACCCCCAACCCTCTTTGTAACCCAATGCTCCGGTTATGACATTGTTGAATGCTGAACACCTGAGATACAGTGTTCAGTGCTAACCCTCCTGTTTATCGGCGATGGGGGCCTGGCGTCGAGGGAGAGGCCGCGAACGCTGCGTCCCGTGTTCACCTGGCGCCGGCGTGGGAATGCTCGGGCTGACTAAAGCGCCTACGCGTAATCGCGGGAGCGTATGGCGGCGAGGTATTTCAGGGCAGCTGGGATGAGTAGGCCTCGAGTCCTGAAAAGGTGGCACGGTGACATCTCTCTACTGCTCTGTAAACACAGCAGTTACTAAGTTACTAATTACCACCTGTCGAGTAGCAGGTGTTTGATTAGAGTCCAGCTCTTTCAGGTTGGTATCAAAAATTGGGGGGGAAAACCGCGCTCTTGACAGTTGTGTGTTCAGCGCACCAATAGTGTTTACAGGTACAAAGTCTACAGCTATTTTTCAAGCGGACCTCTGTGCCCTGGCTCCTTGCAAACACAAAGGCTGCACTATGTCTTCTGTACAGGAGCATGTTGTATGAGCTCACTAATCACATATGTTAAAGATTAACCTCGGACTAGTGAGTAACATTATAAACTAAGATAGACACGCCGCTCCGAACTCTGGTGCAAACAATCGGGGTGTATATCGCTGCATATACCGCTCATTAAAGACCCCCCCCCCAAAAAACAAACAAACATGAAAACAATGAATGTGGTAGTCCCCCCCCCCCTCAATCATTCAGTCCAAGTGTGAAGGAGAGACGCGTCGTACCTATTCCCCTTGCAGAGCGCTGTCCCTGTGAGCTGCTGGCCATTCGGGGGTTGTAGAGGGGAGCGGAGGGGGATGAGGGCAGGGCTAGAGAAGCCACTCACATTACCCCTGCCGCTCTGAAGAAAAATCTCCGCTTTCTCCCCGAGGCTTCCAGAGGTGTGCAGATCTTCCAGCGCGTTATTCATATCACTGGCGGGGGGGCCGGCTATATCCCAGGCATCATCTGGAGCGGAGAGCAGAGACCAGCTTGTAGGAGCTGGAGAGTGTTTCAGAGAGAGAGGGAGAGAGAGAGAGGGAGAGAGGGGGGGAGAGAGAGAGAGGGAGAGAGAGAGAGAGAGGGAGCACAGTGAGGAGGGCTGCCGGGCTGGCTGGGCACCTCTGCTTGCAGCCCCAGCACAGCTAACACACACACACACACACACACACACACACACACACACACACACACACACACACACACACACACACACACATACACACGCCTCTCCAGCTCATCTGCTGCCCGTGAGGCTGGCCCAGTGGGGCAAAATGACCCCTCCTACCAAAACATGATCCACCACAATAAAGTTATTTTTAACGCAATGACTCCCGCAAGAGCCCTCCCCGACTCTTGACAGTGGCATATTATAATCCGCAAATTTGCTCTGACCCTCTCCCGAGCGCTCGAGCACACAGAGAGGCTGCGCTTTCGGCTCTTAAGACCCCCCCCCTCCTCCTCATTATCCTTTTGATTTCACTAACCCCCCCCCCCCCCCCCTCCGCTATCTAGAAACGCAGCACGAAGCGCGCTCGCACGAAAAAAAACGTCTCGGCGCCGTTAGCGTGGCGCTGTACGCAACTTAGCTCTGTGAGGAGTACCGGAGGGCCGCCGGCGGTACTGTTAAAAACCACACTGCTCCTTTTGTCATAGACTTCGCACGCTTGCACTTTAATCTGGGCCCTGTACTGCAGGCATGTGGCTGCGGAGAGCTGCCCAGACTGAGTGGCTGGGGTGGGTCGCGGGGTGGGTTGTGTCACTTACTGATAGGCTGAATGCAAGGGGGGGTTGGGGGGTTGGGGGTTGGGTGGGGGGGGAAGGGGTTGAGAGATGATAGCATCTATCTGAAAGGTAATGTGTAACAGAGGCTGAGCAGGGGCTGGCGGGCTACTGGAGATAGCTGGGGGTCTGGCTGCCTGTGGCTGGATTAACATCTGCCTTTGTTAGAAGTAACTCTGCTGGCTGCGGTATGGCGAGTGCACTCTTCAGAGTTACTACTACAGTAAGTCTAGTAACAGCGTTAGTAATGTGGTGGTAGGAATGATAGTCTGCTCTTTAATTAACATTGTTTTAATCTCTGGTGGGGGGAAAAAAACACAAGAATAAGAACTTTAGAATCAAAACAGGCCTCATGCATATGGAGTGGACTCAGTTTTATGCTATCTATGAGCATCACCATTGTCTGATGTCTTGTAATGGGTTGTAACAAAGCATTAGAGAGAGAACATGAAGGAGCACTCGTTTTCAAAACCAGGCTCTGCTCTAGGACTAAACAGGCTCTTGTGTCACTGCTGTTGTCTACAGCACAGGTCCGTGCTAGCTGGAGCTAACTCTACACAACACAGGCCCGTGCTAGCAGGAGCTAACTCTACACAACACAGGTCCGTGCTAGCAGGAGCTAACTCTACACAACACAGGCCCGTGCTAGCTGGAGCTAGCACTACACAACACAGGCCCGTGCTAGCTGGAGCTAGCACTACACAACACAGGCCTGTGCTAGGCTAGCTGGAGCTGCATGACTCCATTAATGCACACTGCATGCAAAAGGACCATGTCTGGCAAGATCAGCCACAATAATAGGCAGAGCTCCACCTGGCTCGGGTTACCTTTTCACTAAAACACAACATGTGAATGGACCTCTCTCTCTCTCTCTGGAGACCCTCTGGTGAGATAAACACTTTACAAAGCACGCCACCAAAAACACAGGAAGCTATCGGGTAGATACAGGATGGCGCTGATGCTGAGGTAAACGTGAATAGTGCGTTACATCTGAAATAACAGGAGTATTTGTTTAGTCTAGCAGAAGTAAATTATTAAAGCGCTGAATCGTAGAGAGAGAGAGGAGAGAGAGGGAGGAGAGAGAGAGAGGGCTGAGAGAGAGAGAGAGAGAGAGAGAGAGGGAGAGAGGGAGAGAGGGAGAGAGAGAGGAGAGAGAGGGCTGAGAGATAGAGAGAGAGAGAGAGAGAGTGGGAGAGAGAGAGAGAGAAAGAGAGAGAGAGAGGGAGAGGGAAGAGAGAGAGCCGTCACACAATCCAACTGAGGACCCCAACAGTAGCAGAGTCTGGGACAAGGACACTGGGGCACAGAAGCCCGCTGCATGAGTCGTCCAAAAATAACCCTTGGGGCTGCAACACATTCTTCTGGTATCAGTCAATGCAAATGCCGTCTAATTACATTAGTAGGCTATACGATGAAAGCCAATACTATTTTGAGGCACCAACAAAAGCCTGGAAAAAAAAATCCCATGTTGGCTTCCATCTGCGTACATAATGCAAGATAGTGTAATAATATCCAACGATGATCAGTGGCGCTGTATAGCAAGAGAGCGCAGCGGGCATACAGCTGTGTCTTACAGGTTTCAAGGATCTCATTACGCACGCTGAAAAAAACCCTACGTTTGGTTCTTCCTCTGCAGAACTACTGCATAAGCTGGTACATTCGGCTGGCAGTGAAAGCGATCCCTCTCTGTTCTCAACCCAGTGAGACGGCCCGGACCGACCTGACCTTGTCAGAGCGCCGTGGTCCACATCAGGCCGGCAACTACGGCTTCGCCTCGGTCCAACCTCAGCTGGTGCTGCTGGGTGCTCCTGGGTTAAACGGCACACAATAAACACAGCGCGGCCATCAAACCCAGTAGTTAACGAGCAGCAGTGGATGCCCTCTTTCATTTCTTTGCTGAAATGAGTGACATGTGAGAAGCAAATGTAATAAGCTGAAACCGGGGAAGAGATGGGCCCCTCCTTCAGGTACGGTAACACAGGGTTTTTACTGTGTTCCAGGAAGAAATACTAGCCTATATGACAAGGAGGAGGAAAAAGACAAACGCAACCTATATCTTAAAACTCACGGTTGTGCGATTTTGCTGTTAGCGAGACTAGGAGCAGTGTGTAATCACTATCAATATTTCACCACGTTTTTGCCCTGAGGAGAAACACTCAATATATATATATAATAACTGTTTGTTATGTCTATTGATCATCCATATCTTCACAGCAAACTCACTGGGCCTATTTTAAGCCACACATTCGAGAGGTGCACACTCTTGGCCATGGCGGGGGCCTATTCTTAGACGGTCACGTAGAAACATAATTGCGCATTAGAAACACAGCACACATTACACAGTATCCCACTCATCTGACCTTTACAGCACAACTTACTAAGCAGTCTGACCACGCCACAGGTCCCAGCTGGCCCTGCAGGGTCAGCTGCTACACAGAAGACCTCACAGCATAGAAATAGCTGTGGCACTATCTCTCCTGCACTCCGCTCCACACTACTGGAACAGCATTACATTAGTCCAATATTACAACTAGGCTTTCTCTTACCATTTTTGTTTTTCGTTTATTTTTGTCTCTTGTTCCCTCATACTCTGTATGGGCATGGTGTATATTTTAATATTTTATGTATTTCAATTTGTCTTATCATGTGCTCTATAGTGTGCTGCTATGTGCAATCTTGTCTTTCACGTGACCAATGAGGTTGGTTTTCACGATTGATTGACTGATTGATTAATTTATTGATTGATTGGTTGATTGATTGGTTGATTGATTGCCATGGATCAATAAAGGCTTTTTATAAATGTTTCAATGGAACAGGGCTCTTTCTTTAAGTTGCTGGGAAGGATTAGTACAAATTGAGATACATTACAAAGGAGACAAACTTACATTTGTATTACTATTAGAACCAGGCTAACCTGATGATTCTGTCCTCTTAGAATTCTCATTTGGAGAAAAATGCTATTCATGCATGGCTGAGCAGCTAATGCATCTCATGCTGCTATTAACAATAGACGAAACATTGTGACAAAACAGGTTAATGTTACCCACAGATTTTTTGCTGAAACTCAGTTCCACAGCTACTGTACTGCAAACCTGATTCTGATTAAACAAGCAGGATTATTGCAAGGGCTCTTTAAGTATAAAGCCCAAATAATAAACCGTACTCTCAAAACCCCCATGTCCTGGTTTCCCATAATAGGATGAAGTCAATACAGCCAAAGCAAATGGCCAGATATAAACAGCATTAAGTGCCAATAGTGTAATGGAAGATGGCAGCCAGGTCAGAACTGTAAAGGACCTCTAGAAATATGTGATCCGTTAAATCTCAACAGTGACTTCCCAGCGTTGACTATTAGCACAGACATCAGCTCATTTTTCATGAGCAGTTTTATAGAAAAGTTCTAAAATAGTCTTCACCCTGGAAGGCAAATGAAAGACAGGATTTATTTTCATAAATAAAATACTGAAATACTGCAGGTCACTTTACCATATTAAGTCAATATCATGGCGAATTCTGCAGTGTACACTGAACATCATAATATCATCAGTAGGTCTGACATAAGACATGCACAATCAAACAACTTGTATCATGACAACCTGTCTGATTGATAGTATATCTAGCATGTCGACTGTGTTTATGCAACTTTATCAGTCTCAAATCCCTCACAGGTTAAAAGACCAGTGATCCAAAGCTTTCACATTGTATGTGAAATGGTGTGAGACTATAATCCCTAGGGATTGGTCGAACTATGCAAACAAAATAAACATAAACTGGTATTTTTTTGTGCGCGGAAATCCTAGTTTTAATGGATAATCCATACACCATTATTCACTTGTTCATGCTGTTTATGCTTGAGTGCTCCCTCTAGCACCATGCTATGAATGAGTGACAGCTAGAAACCTGGACTGAGACTCACAAAAGGCCATTGTTCATTCTGCACATGAAATGATTCAGTCTAGATTCAGTCTATATTGTGATCATTATGTAGTTATGAAGTCATTATGTGCTATTTCATAGATGTGTCACTTGGGTGGACTGCAACCTACGAGGCCAGCCAGGTTCAACAGGCTGAAGTTCACATGGAACTGGTTCAAGTCCTCCTCATGATTCACTGTATGAACCCAACCCACTGTATAAAAGACAAATATTACAGCCTGGCCAGTAGCCCACTCTACTTATTAAACTGTAGGTAGACTGCCTGCTGTAGGCAACTCAACCCAGGCACTCTCAAGAGATATCGCTATCATTAATGTAGCATTAATGCAACCAGCAAGCAAACTGTATTTTGAGTCAATACTTGAAATATGGAGTCGAAGAGGCAGAAAACAGACGTGCTCCCCCCCCCTCTCTCTCTCTCTCTCTGCTCAGAGGTGCCAGGCAGCCTCCATACCGAGAACAGTCCTAACCTACATTTCAACCAGCCTTTCTAGAAATGCACACTCACTCATTCTAGCTGGGTAGTCATTTAGGAACATGCGACCATGCAACAAGTGAACCTAACAAGTGCCTTCAACTAGCCAAACGGCTGAAAAAAAATACGAAGAAAACATAGGACTCATTAAACACCGGTTGGCGACAATTAACCACAAAAGAATTCAAGGTAAGCCTATATAGCCCATCATATAGTGCCGCGCAAGGACCTGCCGTCGCTCTATTTCCCATGTATTTGATGGTGCGTTCGTTTGTGGTCGGAGGTGGCAAGTCGCAAGTGGGAAAATACCTTCCTCCGACCTGTGTGCATTCAAGCTATATACCATTATATCACAGTTACCTAGTTATATCTATATACCATTATATCAGTTACCTAGTTATATCTATATACCATTATATCACAGTTACCTAGTTATATCTATATACCATTATATCACAGTTACCTAGTTATATCTATATACCATTATATCAGTTACCTAGTTATATCTAGTGCATTCGAGCAACTGGGGGCTGAGAAACATATCCCAATTTGCGACGAGGAAGTGCGAGTTCATGCAGTGTTTTATTTAATCATTCCTAGTAGCAAGTCGCAATTTGCCACCTCCCAGTTATAAACGAACGCACCATGAGTTTGAACCTCATCTCCTACCTTCAGCAGCTCGCGGTCGTGCAGCATGTCGTTTCCTCCTCTCGAGCCTTCATCGCTCTGATATGCGGCTCGCTATTCCCACGCGCACTACAGGTGTTCTATTCGTGCGCGTGCTTGCGTCATGAGTAAAGCTCACGCGCTGCCTCTGTGGCTCTACCTGAGACAGGGGCGAGCACGTGACACCAGAACCTTCCTCAGTTCAGTTCAGGGCTCGAGGGTGTTGCCTTTCTTGTCTCACCTGTTAGTTTTATAGAAAGAAGTGTTTTTTTTGTGTGTGTTTTTTTTACTGTTCTTAACACGTGGAATGTAGCCTACGTATTTAATTCAAGGCATGCACCATACATTGTGAAAATGGAAAAAGTCAAACGGTTAACTCATGTTTATTTTAAACATTTGTTACAGGCTCATAACTCAGTGATAAGCTGTCACTTTCATTCTCAATACAGTACACTGATAATGTACAATATATTTTATTCTTTATAGACTCGTTCAGGGAATACTGTACATACCAGTGTATGTCAGGGCACAGCTTTCTCAAAAACAAATGTGTTTAGATTAAATAAGAATAAACTGTGGGACCAACAGATTTAAGTACCAGTCCAGGTCAGACCAATTGACCTATCACATATCACATACTGAACTTTCTGGATGAAAATTACAACTCAATGAAACTAATTTACAGATTGCTGATAAAATAAGACACTGTTAACGCTACATACTGTAATCCACAGTTATCATACAGTATAAAACAACAACCTCAAAAAGGTCCAATATTAATAAATGTGCATATTTAACGTGAATGTTTTTTTGACACACGATCAGGGGTAATATTATTTAGATAGAATGTGGTGTTGTTGAACATCTACATTATTTTCTCTCATGAACAATTCAGAAAAGGTTCCTCTCCTGCAGTTTGTAGTTGCTATCTTGACTACCAGCAGAGGTGAGACTTTACTCCTGGGCCACGAACTCGGGTTCTGGTGGAGTCAAGGCCAGGGCATCGGGCTCCTGAAGAGACAAAAACATGGAACGCAATCATTTACTTGTAGTTTATAAGTTCATGTTGCCTCAGTGTTCAAACAGTATCAAACAGTCGCCTAATCGCATTATGGCATTACAATAAGATGAGTTTGACATTTTCCACTTACAGTAAATGTGTCAGTTGCTCCGTTGCTAGCTGGCTGTTCTCCGCGCTCGCCGAGGCCCTGCTCCGGTTGGCTCTGGGCAGCCATCCGAGCAGTCATGTCACTGGCTGAGCCCCAGCGTGGATCCTGGGCCCCTTCCTGCTGCTCTGGGCCTTTGTCTCCGTAGTCTGTCCCCTGTGCTCCGAAAAAAAAAGACACAAGACACAAAGCACACGATCACCAAGGACTCACAAACCAGAGTACTGAGCGTGCCAGTCAGCATGTAGAGGGAAGAAGAAATCAGACACTGGTGTGTACCTGCTTTGTACATACACTAAATTACCTGTACAACAAGTTGGGTTGGTACAGAGAGCCTTTCAGAACTAAATATGGAGCTGTACAGTATGTGTATGAAGACAGAGACAGGCTCAGGGGACTGCCTCATCCTCCCAGCTAGCCTAGTATGCCAGGCCTGCCAGAGAACAGTCTGTCACAGGTCAAAGGTGTTTAAGAGCTAGGATGAGCAACAGGATCCTCTCCAGGGGGGAGAGGACAATAACAACTAACCCAAACGAGTTAGAAGAAGAAGAAGAAGAAGAAGAAGCAACAGGATTGTTTGGTAAAGCTTATTGCTTAGTGTGTTCCAATTCCGCTGATAGAAAAACAGACATTCTCAGCGAGAAATAGCCTTTGCCTTTCCTGTGTCATTCAGTGGTCTCAAGAGTTGACCCCGAATGACATGGGAACAGAGCAGAGTTCATCACCTGGGAATGGTTCACTGGGTATTGGGTAAGAAACCGACACTGAAGAGCGAAGCGCTTTTGGTCACCCATAGACTATTTTTCCTGGTGCTATATTCGATGTGTCTTTGTATGATAATCTGAGAATCTGTGGAAGAGAACTGGATTCCTATTTTGTAATATTATATAGCTGAAAACTAAGACATCTGATACACACACACCCTAACCCACACTCACCTTCGAATGATGCAATCCTTTCGGCTCTTTGATTGAGAAGCGGCCCACGGTTGGGTGGGAGGGAGTCGAGCGGAGGGATGTGACGGCGGGCTCCTGGGACTGGGACTGGGACCTCTTGACTGCGGAGGACACCGCCTGGGCGAAGCGAGACGGCGTCGAGGGACAGTAGGGTCTGGGAGCGGCGAAGCTCCTCAGTTTGTCCAGACTCAACCCCGCGGACGGCTCTCTGAAGGACACGCTGTTCTGCCTGGACTGTGGCTTGCTTGGCACCCCGCTCGTCCTCTCCTCCTCCTCCTCAGGGCTCTCCTGAACCACAGCGCCCTCTGTCGGCCGCTCTCGGCGCTGCGCCGGGGGTGGGGGAGGAGGGAAGGAGGGCGTCTCGTTCGCAGGCCGCAGGGCCCGCTCTCGTTCCAGACTGGACGGAGCCTCCCTCTGGCCAGCCCCGGGACTGGCACCGGCGCTGGCGCTCTTCACCGCCGCCGAGGTTACGTAACAGCCAGGTGCTCCTTTGTGCGCCGGCGGGCGGAACGAGCCCGGCTTGGGTTTAGTCGCGGGCGGAATTTTCATCCCCTTGACCTCCGGCGCGGCCGAGCCCGCTGGGACTCCGTCTTTACCAGCCGATGAGATCCTGTCGCCGCTGGCAGGAAGTGCGGTTGGCGGCGGCGCTGAAGGGGGGTGGGTTGGCACGACAGCCGTGCCGCCGTTTACAGTGCTCTCACTAATAGTAGTACCTTCTGTTTGCTCCGAGTCTTCGCTGGGCGCGCTCGACGACCGGACCCCCGCCTGCTCCGGCGCGGCCTGGGGCACCTCCCCCTGTGCTGCGCAGTCTTCCGGCTGAAGAGACCGGATATCTGCGCTCCTCTGAGGGGGGGCCTCCAAAGTGAGCTCCACCTCAAAGTATCTCAGTTTCTCCAGAGTTTTCTGAGGCACGATGGTGTACGTGGTCATCCCCACCTTGGGGATGTAGTCCCTGGTCAGCTCGTTGGAGGGCTTCGGCTTGGAGGGGGCGCACAGCGGCGGGGACGCTTGGCACGGAGGGGGCTCCGTGGAGGCGGGAGCCAAGGCGGGCTGCCGGACCTCCGCAGGGTCCAGCTCCTCTGTGGAAGTGGCCATGTCTCTCTTCTGCCCTGCCGCCGGTCCCGGGAAAGAGGGGTCAGCTGCGGGAGGCACTTCCTGTGGCGGGAGATCCGTTCGCGCCCGAACGTCCTCCCCAAGGGCACGGGGGGCGGCTCTGGGGGCGGCCGCCGGCCCCTCCGACGTGACGCTACCCTCGCCGGGGGGTTCGGCGTGCGGCCGACCGGAGGTCTGCGACCCGGCGTCCTGGGGCCCGGGCTGGGCCGGGTCACCGGGGGAGACGCAGCTCTCGGATCCGCATTCAACTCTGACCGCATCTTCTGCGGGGGGGTGTTCACGAGAGGCGTCTGTCTGTTCGCTTACAGCTTCGGCTTGGCGTGGAGCACTTCCTGAAGAGAACAAAAACCATGCAGTGTTAAGTACAAACTGCACCGAATTTATTCTGGGCAATAAAGCTGCAGTGTTGCGCCTATAGGCAGTTTGTGTGTGAGTGCATTGCATATACAGTCCCCAACTACAAACCCACCATCGTCCACTAGCTCAGTAGAGTTCATTGGAGTTCCCAGTCGTGGATCGGTTTTCTCAGTAGCATTGTCCCTTGTGCTTTGCGCTAGTCTGTCAGAAACACCGATTATTAAAAGCACTGCAAACACCAAAGCCCTGAGGTCATAATTGGGGGGGACTGCGCAAAGAGTTCGTACTCGCCATCTGAGGACAGATCACCGGACTGATCTTCCCCGGGGCTCTCCGGGGGCGGGGGTGAGCTCGGCGCCTCGGCCTCCGGGGGCGGCGGGGAGTTCTGCGTCTCGACCTCCGGGGCTGGGGAGGCCCGGCCCTCGGCGCCCTCCGGGTCTACGGAGACGACGACGTCTGCCGAGAGGTCGAGGCCGCCGCTGTCCTCCGGGGGAGAGGCGGCGCCGGGCGGGTCCTCCGTCGGCACCGCCGCGGTCTCCTCGTGCTCCGCTATCTCCTCCAGCGTCATCGGAACCGGACCTCCTGGAAAGGGGCAGAGAACCGCGCAGAGGTTCTTCAGTAGACATCCTTCAGAACGTTCCAGGTGAAATGATCGTAAAGAAAACACGATAGCAGCGGTGTCACATCAAATCAAAGTTGTGATTAGGAACTTCAGCTCAATGATGAATAATGGCAAGAAGAGGATACTTCTACTGTGGGGAACCGTCAGCCATTCTGCAGAGAGATATTGTGTTTTGCTACAGTCAAGCGTGAGTTACTTAGTATTATTAGTATTACAGTAGTTACATAGTATCAGTTTGACCACACGGCCGTATCGTGCACATCTCTTCTCAGCGGTACTTCAGAAAAGTTCAGATTCCACTTTATGAAGACGATGAGAGTCTCTCCTATCCCCCCCCCTCTCTAGATCCCCATTCTGCACTTCCAAAAGCGGTCGCAGAGGAACGGAGAGCAGACAGACGCAGCACGCAGAGAGACGGAGCGCCTCACTGGGCAGCCTGTGATCTCCGAATCAACACCGCAGTACTGAGAGAGCAGGGAGGCAGAGACGGAGAGATGAGGAGAGAGAGAGAGAGAGATGAGGAGAGAGAGAGAGAGAGAGAGAGAGAGAGAGAGAGAGAGAGAAGAAGAATAGATCTAGATTCGGGGCCTGATTCATCTCTGTGAAGTTGATTATGTGAAGCCACCAAGAGACAGAGGAGAGAGGAACGATGCACACAAGCCGAGAACATTCGAGGCTTAATGGGGAGATGCTTTTGAATAACAAGATCTGTGGGAATCGGGCTAGTATTGTCTCAAACTACTGAATAAAGTACTCTATGATATACTGTGTCTGACACAACAGAACCACGAGCTGACGGAACCACAAAGACAGTGGGGAAAAACAAGAAACTAGAGAGGTGAAACTGAACAAAAGACAAGAACAGAACAGAACAGAACAGAACCACTTTGCAAGAGAGACAAACCCAAGAACATAATCCACGAGAAAACAAACTAACGTCTCCTGAGGCTGTTGGTACAAGTCAACGCCTGGGAGGGTCTGTCTGTAGATTACGCCTGATTAGAATGCACTTAAGAGTGCTGTTGTGTTGTTTTAAGAAAGACTGCTCATTTTCTTACACCAACATCCGGTTGAACTTTATCTGAGGTCACTAAGTAAGCACACGCATCAGTGCTTTTAATGTCCAGACGAAGGCACACATACAGTAGTGTACAGTATTTTCAAAGCTGAATGTGGCAATTATTTCTGTAAGTCCTAGGCCTTCAAATCTTTGCATAAGCAAAAAAGGGGTTTGTACTAGCCTTGTGAGACCATCCTGATTTCGCGAGCTCACATTCTGTTTCTCTCGCAAATCGCTCTGGATACTCTCTCCATAGAGATCCGTTTGTGCAAGATCAGAAAACGATCTCGACACCCAGCGTTGGTTATGATGAATTTGAAATACGAACAGCTACGCAGGGCGGGTTTAGGTGTGACAACAGCAAGGAGCGGTTGCAGTTAGCGCGTGACAGACAGCGCGTGACAGACAGACAGACAGACAGACAGAAAGACAGACAGACAGACAGACAGACAGACAGACAGACAGACAGACAGACAGACAGACAGAGACAGATAGATAGATAGATAGATAGATAGATAGATAGATAGATAGATAGATAGATAGATAGATAGATAGATAGATAGATAGATAGATCACATACACATAGATATATCACATACACCGAGTAGAGTACAGGTACACCAAGAAAAGTGGACATGAAGAAAGCTGAGTTGGAGAGGGAAGGCGTGTCATCGGAGAAGAAGAGGATTCAGAGCTCAGGAGCAGAGACAGGAAGTCAGCACATAACAAGTGGAGGCAGGAACTCCAGGACTCTTACACACCACCCTCGGCTGGCGACGCCAACGTCTGCAGGTTTGGAGAGAGGAGCTACTTATTGTAAGCACTTTGTTGACCTTTGGCATCGTTACTAAGCGTGCAACATGAGGTCACAACCGTAGCACAATTCTGACCTCATCCCTAAAGCAGGTCTTTGCAAATCGTCAGGGGTCAGGATTCAATCTGAAGAAATACAGTTGCAACCCCGTTCATTTTCATAATGGCCACTAGGAGGCGCAAGAGTCAACAAAATATCACAAGATGTGCATGCTGACCAAGCTTTGGTGTATCACTACTCAGCGTTCAACTGTTGACTTTTAGAGATCAAAGTCCAAATATCCTGTATCGTTGAGGAAAGAGTTTTCATCATGGCTGTCAAATTAGAGAATAGTACTATTTCTAAAGACAGAGCTTGTACCTATTTGCCTAGATAAGACTTGTACATATTTACCTACTTTATTCAAGCAATCACCTCATGCAAGTCAGGACACATAAGAAAATGCTTACTATACTGTATATTGTACCTGTACTGTGTATAAGAAGGTACTGTGAGCTTAAGTCAAATGAGTGCCCCAGCAGAAAGACATTTTAAAGTCTCACCTTTCACACTCCCATCTAGCGAAGCGTCGTCTTGGACGACCATGGCGGGGGCCGTGGGGGGGCGAGGAGCCTTGCGCTTGGTTCTCTTCTCGCCGGGGGACTCTCCTCGACTGGCACCAGCCACCTCCGCAACACAGGAGACCAAACCCCAGGGGTCAGCCCAACAACGCCGCATCAAGAACCCCCCACAGAACGCCGCCGGACTCTGTTGCGTCCCGGTTCGGCCCACTCACCTGGTCTCTGTCCTTCTGGGCCTCGGGTTCAGAGTTGAGTCTCTGTCGAGCGCTGAGCTCGGACGGGCAGCTCTGGGAGACCAGCATGGGCGGCAGGGGAGCGCGTCTCTTCTTGGGCACGTCGGCGGGCATGGTGTTGGCGTCGTAGGCGGCGGAGTGGGCGCCGAGTGAGGCCATGCTGAGCGGCCGGGGCTTACTGAGGACGGGAGAGGCCGGGGCGCTGGCCGTCAGAGCCTTTGAAGAGCAAACATCCAATAGGAGCGGATCAAAGGCCTGTTTCCAGGAGGCAAAGAGCAAAAATCCTCCAATAGCAGGCCCGGCCAAACCACCCACCTCGACACGCGCACACACACACACACACACACACACACACACACGCAAACACACATACACACACACACTCAAAGATCTGTTAAATCAATACATTGAGACATACACGGTCTGGCTTGCCATGTATTGCGAAGTCAAAGTAAGTGCAACGCACACCGGTGGTGATGAGGCGCCGGTCAAAGAACACAAACAAGTAAATAAAGTGTGTCGCCGCACAATCGAAGCTCTGACGCAAAATACTTCAAATGACACGAAACCAACGTTTCTGCAGCTGTGCTGGCTTCATCAGGGTAAATCTGACAACATTGACAGCAGTTAAATAGAGGTACAGTACAAGTGAAAACCTAGCCCAGTGGTTCTCAGACTGTTTAGGCTCAGGGAACCCCTAGTAGACCCCGATACATCATTTTCTCATCCATGGCACCCCTAAAATACATTCTTAGTTTTCACTCTCACTCTCAGCACCTTATATTTATGCCATGTTTTACTGACAGTTTAGTATAACAGTATGATAGGCTCTGTCCTATTATAGCTATTGTAGTATTATGATTATTATTTATTATTATTATCATCATCATCATAATTAGTATTAGTATTACTATTATTATTGTTATTATTATTATTATTATAGTAAGATGATCAAATCAGAAGTTGACCACAACATTCAAATTAATTGTTTTTCTATTCAGTAAATCAGATATCAGGCATACCGGTGTACGGGGCACATAGGGTTAGCACCACTCCAGCCAAAACCATATTTGAGGTACAGTAGCAGTAATTGTTGTAAAGCCTCGGTTTTGGCCGTTTTGGCTGGCTTGTGAAAGTTGGTTGATGCTTGACTGGATCGTCCGGAGGGAGAAGGGGCGGGACCTCTGCCACCCGTCATCAAACACTCACAGCGGAATCGTTTGGCAGCCAGGAGGCGCGCGGGCAGCGAGCATTGAGCAATTCCCCCACTTGCCACATTATTGCGAACACTCAGCGCCACTCCTGGGTCCAATTTCGTAAATCAGCCCGACCCCTGTGTCCACATCTGACCCAGTAGCTGCCTAGTGCTGTGATTGGTTGATGTGTAGCGGAGTCCCCCCCCCCCCTCCGGACGATCCATTCTAGGATCAACCATGTGAGTTGCTGAATGGGTGCAAGGTTATTTGTTCTCTTAGGAAACATCCATATTTCCCTGTTATTTGGCCAGCCTCAGACAACGAGCGCGTACGTCACCCCTCAAACGAGAGTAGTGCCTATCAATTTTTTGTCAAGATATGCAGGCTACCCACTAAAACCTGAGAGATTGGTACCTCACGTTTAAACGTATATAAAATAATGATGTAAGTGACATTGATAAATTCCAAATATTGTCAAAGGATACCGCAGCACCCCTGGACCCGCATCACAGCACACACTAAACCCTGGTCTAGCCTGACCAATCACAGGACAGGTTCAATTCAGAAAACCACACTAAGGCAAATAGGAAAACCCAATTATACAGAATCAGAATACATTTCTATGTCAGTACTCAATATTTATATGTCACATTTTACATAATACATAATCACATAGACATCACATTAATGACAGGTGATTTTGAATAGACCTGTAAATACTAGTACTGACAGAAATGTATTTTGATTCTGTATTTTGATTGTGTTTAATTGGGGTTACCCGTTTGCTTTAAAGTGTGGTTCTCTCAATTGAACCTGTCCTGTGATTGGTCAGGCTAGACTGAATGTTTTCAACTGTGTGCCAGTCTATTTAACTGCAGTCAATTTTGTGAACCGTCAGATTAACCTTGGTGAAGCCAGCACAGCTGCAGAAACGTTGGTTTTGTGTCTTAAGTATTTTGGGAGTGTGCGCCGACCATCTTTACTTCCTTGCTGTGTATCACACACACACCTGTTCCGGCTTCTTCTTGCTTCTCCTGAAGCGGCTGAACATGCCCTTGTTCTCTTTCTCCTTCTGGTTCTTCTCTTTGCCTGGCGTGACGGGATCTGTCAGAACACATGCTGTTACAGAGGGCCGTGGTACTGCTGATGACAAACACACTGCAGTCTGAACCCAATGCTCCAATGCAAGGATTTTACCATCCTACCTCCAACTCTTGAAAGTGCTTCATATTTGCAGTATCAAAAAGACAATTAAACATTCATATCTACAATATCAAAAGACAATTTCAATCAAACACGATGCAGTAACACTGACACTACTGTAATACCTGGTGTAGTAACACTGACACTACTGTAATACCTGGTGTAGTAACTCTGATACTACTGTAATACCTGGTGTAGTAACTCTGATACTACTGTAGTACCTGGTGTAGTAACTCTGACACTACTGTAATACCTGGTGTAGTAACTCTGACACTACTGTAATACCTGGTGTAGTAACTCTGACACTACTGTAATACCTGGTGTAGTAACTCTGATACTACTGTAATACCTGGTGTAGTAACTCTGATACTACTGTAATACCTGGTGTAGTAACTCTGATACTACTGTAGTACCTGGTGTAGTAACTCTGATACTACTGTAATACCTGGTGTAGTAACTCTGATACTACTGTAATACCTGGTGTAGTAACTCTGATACTACTGTAATACCTGGTGTAGTAACTCTGATACTACTGTAGTACCTGGTGTAGTAACTCTGATACTACTGTAATACCTGGTGTAGTAACTCTGATACTACTGTAATACCTGCAGTGCAGTAACACTTATGCTGCGTTCCGTTTTGTCTGGGAAGTGGTGGGGTGGGAGGTGGGAGAGACGGAGAACGACGTCACACACGAGTTAACCGCGGTACAGTAGATAACAACAAGAGCTCGGAACAAAGATGACCGTTAGATAGCTTTGTTTGCCAAACCAGATAACAACACAGTACGCAGGATTTTGCATACAAAAGACGTAGGGAACATGTCCTCAGGTAACATTTGGGAAATACTGGGTGTACGACTGATTTAATGAGACACAAATGAGAAAGAAGTGCTTAAAAAACAGTATTACTAAAGTTTCTGCGAGCTGCCATCTTGTTCGTGACTTCCAGGGTGAACTGGGGGTAGGGTCAAGTGTCACGAGTTCACAAGTGGGGAGAACAAGTGGGGAGAGGCGTTCCAGTTCAAACTTTGCGTAGTATCTCGTAAATAACAACTTCCCAGGCCGAAAGGAACGCAGCGTGACAGGGTGCTGTAGTACCTGATGTGTTGGGTGATGAAGGACACACAGGCGATGGGGGCGTGTCTGGAGAACAGAGACCTGGAACAGAGGAGCGTACTTATACACGGTGATCAAAGGTGTCAGTAGCCATGTTTCCATCCACTTGTCAATCGAATTGTGTGAGGATCGCTAAAAATATGAATGCGAATGAAGCCGATGAACGTGCGTTTCCATCTAGAGCTTTAAATCGGATAAAGCATTTATCACAAAAGACTTTTATCGAACAAGAGAAAATCCGATGAGATCGACAGTACAAACTTTTTGTCGATTTTCATGACTTTTACCGTTTCGAATTTTACTGTTTCCAAAAGGCATTTTTAATTCGATATAACTTAATTCGCATTAAACGTGTGGATGGAAACATGGCTACTGTAGGTTTACACCTGCAGACTAGTCGAGACAGGGCAGCGTTACAAAACACCGGGAGCATTAAAGGACAGCCATTCGGCAATGTACAGTAGTGGGAGAATTGAATGAAAAGTCATGCTGGTGAATCGAAAGGCCCTGTTTGATGAGGCTGATTGTGTTATCAGATTAGCTCTCACCTTTTGTGTCCTTGGCATAAAGCTCCCGTATCCCGAAGTCATTGAGACACCTGGTCAAGTCCAACGCGTCCTGTGACTGGACGTCTCTCAGTAGAAGAGTAGTCGGCTGGTCGAATTCACATTTTTCACAGATGGCCGGTAGGAGTTCTTCAAGTGGGATTCGAGGATTGACGCGTAGAATGGTCTTCTGGGTCTTCCTATAGTTTATGACCAAGCGGACCGTTGCCTAGAACAGAGGAAGGCGCAAGAAGATGTCTCGACCACTTCTCTTCCAAAATTGTTGGAATAACAATTATTATGCCATCTACAGGTATATCTGCAGACAATGTAAAGCCAGTAATATCGTACAAGATTGTTTTCTGTTGTCAAGATACTAATAGTCAAGATATAGCGTCTTCTCCTACTGTGCAACGACTACACTGACGAGCAGGGCCGGCTCTAGACTTTTGGAGGCCCTGGGCAAAATTTTCTGTGGAGGCCCCCTTTTGAAATAAACCCTACTCACCATCAAGCAATTCAGACTGAGGCGCTACCATTCCAACGTTGTGTAATGTGAGACCATCACTTTAGGCACTAACATTTTATCATCAGCAGCAATGACGTACTTGAGTATCACATTCAGTTGGGGCCTCAGCCAATCAGATTAATCTATTGCTGGGTGGGGGGCTCCTGGAAATCTGGATTTTATGAACAATGACACGTACTGTATCCAATGACAACGTTAACACTTCTTAAAGTTAAAAATTTAAAAAAAGTTGTGTGAGGCTGGGGGCCCTAGGCACTTGTCTACTCCGCCTACAGGAGACACCGGCCCTGCTGACGAGGGAAAAGGTCTGTTTTAAGCGCATTGCGTTGCCTTTGTGTATGAAATGCGCTACACAAATAAAGTTGATTTTGCATACCTCGGGCATCTGAGGAGCGCTCTTCTTGTTCTTGTCCTCGGCGCCTTTGGGCTTGAGCAGGATCTTCTCCGCCTCCAGGGCGCCGATGAGGGCGTTGGGTTTGAACTTGATGTGGTTTCTGTTGGTGGTGACCAGCTCGATGGTGTGGCCCGACGGGTTCAGGTGGTACTTGGCACACAGCATCACCAGCAGGTCCATCATGGGCTTGCTGAAAGACACAGTGGGCAGCGAGGTAGCGACACACAGTCAGTAGCCATGTTTCCATCCACACGTTTTATGCGAATTAAGTTATATCGAATTAAAAATGCCTTATGGAAACAGTAAAATTCGATTAAAAATCATGAAAATCGACGAAAAGTTTGTACTGTCGATCTCATCGGATTTTCTCTTGTTCGATAAAAGTCTTTTGTGATAAATGCTTTATCCGATTTAAAGCTCTAGATGGAAACGCACGTTCACCGGCTTTATTCGCATTCATATTTTTAGCGATCCTCACACAATTCGATTGACAAGTGGATGGAAACATGGCTAGTGTCCAGTACGGCAGGCAGGTAGGCAGGTCTGGGCACAACGGAGCGGTGGTGTATCTGGTTTAGTGCTTCGGGACTCTTGTGAGCCAGAAGCAGATTCTGAACACATGGGTATGGCTTCTTCATTAGTCCAATTATGGGTTTGAAGAGAAATACCGGTTGACAATCTAAGCCTAAAGTGAAAAGGAACAGGAAATGAGATGTCTAGACGTTTTGCCAGCAGTTTGTCGCAGGCGTACTAATTATTTTAGTACGCTTGCACTTTCTGTTGCTTAAATGCATCCGGGAGACCACTACTACTTGGTTGTGTAGAAAACACCCACCCAAAGCTCCCCAAACATTTCAAAATCCCGGAAATTGAGGGCTTTGGAAATACAATGCCCTCAGTTGAAATCCGCATCATAATGAGTTCCACTGTTACTCATGGGTTCAAACACATTCAGAAAGACAAAAGAGGGTGAAGAATTTGATGCTTAATCCTTTTATATTAAAATTGCTCTCAACTATAGCTAAAGACTCAGAGGGGCACAGGATACCTTTGACGGAACGGCTGCACATTGAGCACATTGTGAGAAGGGTAGAGTGATATCTTAAGTCAACTTTGCTGATAGAAAGTCTACGCTGTGTGGTTTCACATTGCAGAACAGAAAGTCCTTGTTCTGAGGTGAAGCATGTTGACTTTAAGATGTTTACTGCTTCCAGACCTGATTAGACCTGAACTCGTGGGGAAACGCATCCCGATACATGTTAGTTTAAATCCAAAGTTATTTAATCTCAACTGTAGTGGGCCCTAAGCACTATTCCACGCATAATCAAGTTAGCAGAGGGAAAGTACAGTACTGTTGACTAGGCGACATCATAAAACCAAGCCCATTTTTGTTCCTTCACTGTTAACCAAAACCACACCACACGGCACCACCCATCTGACTCCATCAAGGAAGAATTACATTCAAAGGTTTGGGGAACATGGCTAATGCAAGTGTGATCTATCTAGTAGTCCTATGAAGAAGTATGGCCTATGAAGAAGCCTGCTGTATGATTGTGTGTGTGTGTGTGTGTGTGTGTGTGTGTGCGTGTGTGTGTGTGCGTGCGTGTGTATGTGTGTGGTACATGGGTATGGATGTGTGTGTGTATATGTGTGTGTGCGTGTGCATGCGGGCGTGCGTGGTTGCGTGCATGCGTGTAGATGTGTGTGTGTGTGCATGCGTGTGTGTATGTGCGCGCGGATGTGTGCGTGCGTGGTTACAGGAGTCTCACCTGCCGGGGACCGTGGTGGTTTTCTCCACTCCGCCCGGCAGAACCACGACCAGACTGAGATCTTTCTCCAGGAGGTTCTCCTTCTGGTCCATGGCCATGTGGGCGTATCCTGGGTACCTCTGGGAGAAGCCAGGACCGTCCAGGTCCTTCAGAGCTAGCGGGGGGGATGGGGCCTTGCTTTTAGTCGACACTCTGTCAACAAAAGAGGGAAGAGCAGGAACGTTAGCTCCCCCCCAGTTCAGCTGAATCAAAGTCATATTAAGTGATGGTATTTACTGCAGTCAATCAGCTGAATTGACAAATAAGCATTCAACATTTTGCTGGGCAAAACCATAAAACCCTTCACAACGGATCTCATTAAGACATCTTAGACTGCCATCTCAGAGAACTAGGGTTTGATTGAATGTGACTTCTGCTGCATGAAAGGAACCCTTTCTTTACCGCCTTTTAAGTACTCGGGAAGGGCCGCGACTTGAAAGAGCTCGGGTCACTTTGCAAACAGGTCACATGACACTCCGACGGAGAGTAATTCATCGGGCTTGAAGAGAGTGTTGAGAGAGGACTGTCCCTGTGAGACTGGGGAGGTTGTGATTCCAGTCACTGCGACCTGTTGCTGTTCATGTCATAGCTGCTCCTTGCTTTTGAACGCGGCACAACAGTCCTTAAGATCCCTGGTCCATTTTGGTTTGGCATGACTGGGATATGGTAAACAAATAGACATTTACATTTACCTTAGGCCGTCTATCTAAAGAGCAATTTAGAGGATTTTACACAACATGGACATACTATCAAGCAGCAATAAAATGAGAAAATACAAAAGTCTACCCATACTGTAAGTTGAAGTCTTTGTGTACTGCACTGTACAATGCAGTCTTTGACTGATGTGCAAGTTATGATTGATTTCCTTAAACACAATGGTTTATCTACTAGTAATGAAGTGTAGCAAATCCTCACTTTGAAGATGTCAGCACGTCATAACAAATCAACCCATGATCAGACACTATTAAACTGATTTAGCATCCTGGGAAGAGCTGGACACATGGCCCCGCCATTGTGGTGAAGACAGACTAGGCAAAGCAAAAAGTAGTTCTCACTCTCAAAATATCAGGCTACGTTCTCTTTGACCTAACTGTATTCCACAGGCTAATGTAATCAAACCAAAGCAAACATGCTAATCTTTTAAAAGCACAACATACAGTAGTCATCGAACCGGTGGCCACACATTCACCTTCAAACAGAAACTGGGTAGGGCGCTGTGTGATACCGACTCTGTTCTTAACGCGTAGATAATGCCATGAAACCGGCTGATAAAGGAATCCACAAGTCTAAGTTATCTAACTCTCGCATATTTCCCTGCCGTGGTTCGTCAGCAGGGAGGAACACACTGCAGGCTGAGGTCCATGACCTCTGACCTGAGAAATGTCTGCAGCCAAGGGTACTTGATTACTCACTGAGAGGAATCTGAACAATGTGTAAACTTGACAGACCTAATTAATCCGTGACTTGAAAAGATTATAGCCTCCTTTGGCGGGGGAGTTCCTAAAATAAACTACTTCGCTCATACCTGTACAGCGCCAGACTTTAAGTTACAGATATTTAACCAGAATTTAATTTACATATTTGACCAGTAAGTTAAAGGCTTTGTTTGAGCACATTAAAGAATCAAACCAACGGAATTGTAGTGATAGGGATTATTCAATCCTTAAATCGTAGCCCAATGCTAATGTGGTAGCATCAGTGCATGAGAATAAAGAGTTGAAATAAGACTTTTGTGTCATTCTCTCCCTGCTGTACGTTACAAAAACATTAGTGAAAGAGTGCTGGTTTCAGCCTAGTGCTTCAGTTATTCACCAGGACACCAGGCAGGGAGGTTAGTGTTACATCAACAATAATATAGAGCACGTACACACACACACACACACACACACACACAAACCAGCAGAAATGACCATGAACAGCTAAAAAATGTCAATAGACACCCCAAGCTGAAACAGACCCACACACAGTGGACCGTACCAAGGTACAAAGTCCAACTTTCCTCGCCCTGAATGTTTGTTTGGTAATGAGATTGTGGGTTCGAGCCACTATCCAAACACATCAGTCATCCTACCATTCTCTCACAGTCCTTTCTTCCACACTGAGGACACAGCATGAGAGAAGGGGAAGGAAAGGAAAAAGCAGACAGAGAATGAGGCTACATCAATACACCCTGTAACATTTCTAGACACTGGAACAAAACCCTACACCATATAAAACAGAACAGTTAATCTGACTCAAACAAATGTGACAACATAATTATCCGTGCCGCCCATGAAACCGCCCTGTTTACATCCCTGGCCCGATCAACACACCTCATGGAGCGTGTGACTGACAAGGAAGGTTTGTTTTTTCGCCATTCAAACCTGTGTTTTTCACCAGCCCTCTGGTGTGTTGTGTGTTGACAGAGACGTGTTGCAACTTGACCTGGCTGGGCTCACATCCACGTGGCCCGCCTGGCTATGGGAGGGCTGATTCCCAGGAACAAGCCCATTCAAAACCACAAGACCCGCTTGACGTACGGCATTAGACCCACTTGACATACTGTACATATTAGTGCTATAAGATTTGGCTGCTGCCTTTGACACTGTGGATCATAGAGTCCTCTTATCACGTGTTGAATAGTGTGTAGGCATCAACGGTACGGCCCTCAAATGGTTTCACTCATACCTGTCAGATAGGAGCTTCTCTGTCCAGAAAGGACACTAGGAAAATACACCTCGACTGCAGCCCCACTTTCCTCTGGGGTCCCTCAAGGCTCCATTTTGGGTCCTATCCTCTTTTCATTGTATATGCTGCCCCTGGGATCCATTTTAAAGAAACACACTATTCCCTTTCATTGTTTTGCTGATGACACACAAATCTATCTGCCCAAAAAGTAAGGATTCTATGCAGCCTTTGTTAAACGTATTAGAGGATATTAAAACTTGGTTGGGTTTAAACTTTCTCAATCTCAATGAAAGCAAGACTCAGATCATTATGTCTGGACGACCGAAACAACTTTTGAAAAATTGACTTTTCCAAATATAAGGGGGGTGGGAGATATAAAAACATACTTTTATATACAGTACTGTGCCTTTATATACAGTACTGTGCCTTTAAGAAAAGCATATTCTGTAACAGGGTGACATCACACGCAGAAGACCCCAAAGGACCCCTGTGATGCTATAACCAGGTTAGTTACTCAAAAACACAGACTGACTCAGTTCTAAAGATCATGGATTTGCTATACTGAATGCGTGTTAAACACTAAGCTGCATAACCTCTGTGCGACCTTACATGTCCTCTGAGACGACTGATCAGTTGCTGCAGAGGTTAAAGCTATGGTACGAAAACAGAGGCTGTGTACCGGGAGCTCCCTCTGGTCTCTGGCTCACACCTGCTACTGCATGTGCTACACAGCTGCAGACAGCAAGCAGGTGCACATTCTGTCTACCAACAAAAGAACCACATCTAAACCCTAGTTTAACCTGTCTACCAACAAAGAACCACATCTAAACCCATTTGAACCTGTCTACAAACAAAGAACCACATCTAAACCATATTTTAACCTGTCTACCAACAAAGAACCACATCCAAAGCCATTTTAACCTGTTTACCAACAAAGAACCACATCGAAACCGATTTTAACCTGTTTACTAACAAAGAACCAAATCTAAACCTATTTAACCTGTCTACCAACAAAGAACCACATCCAAAATCTATTTGAACCTGTTTACCAACAAAGAGGCACATCTAAACTAAAATGTGTATTAACAACTATACCCAGTTTGAGAGGTTTGCTTGCAAAAAACAGTAAAGAAAAAAAATAAAAAGTAAAAAAAAAATAAGGAAGACTCCCTGGTCCAGGTTTCTGACACAACACACCAAATAAATAACTAAATAAATAAATAAATATGGAAAAGGCTTATAATAACATCTAGGTACTGATACTGGTGCTCAAATACCTGAAATACCTTTGTGAGGTTGCATAAGGGGGAGAGAGAGAGAGGGAGGGAGAGAGAGAGAGAGAGAGAGAGAGAGAGAGAGAGAGAAAGAGAAAGAGAAAGAGAGAGAGAAACCTACCATAGTTGTTACATAATCCTCATCATGTTGCCATTGTTGTAGAGCAAAATACCAATATGGGTTATCAGAACAGTAAGTGCCTGATAAAGCATCTGAAATAACCCGGCCAGTGTGGCAGCTTACAGAAGAATACAGGTTTACTTTCTAACAACAGTAAAGCAGGTATGCGGTTCATAGCGCAGTCAGCACCCTCATTGCTGAGAGGGAAGCAGAGAGAATCAGCTTTTATTCTCAATAACGCTCTAAACTGCAAGGACATCAGTTGATCATTTTTATAGCAAACTTAGGGCAACTATAGACGCTTTGGTTCCAGTAAAGTAAAAAAACAGAGAGCTCCATTGATAAGTGAAGAAACAAATTACGAGAAATTACAAAAAGGCAGAAGAAAAAAGTGTTGAAAGTCAAAACTGCAGGTCCACTATGATATCTGGAAAGAGAAACTCAGTATATTTGACAAGGCCATTTCTCTGGTTGACAGACATGATCAATCATATCTCAACTTAAGTCTTATACCTGCCTCCTCGACCCCATGCCCACTACGTTTTTCCAAAAAGTTTTTAACTGCATATCGGATGAAGTGCACGCATGTTGTTAATCACTCCTTGTTCATTGGCACTTTCCCCAGTGCTCTTTAAAGTGTCATGGTGAACCTGAACCACCTGCTGAAGAAACATAATTTAGATTTTTTCAGCAAGATTCAGGAAAATCCGTTTTTTATACAGCTGAATGATTTTTTAAATGCAAACTGTATCTTTGAGAAATTCCAATCTGGTTTCCGAGCCCACCACAGCACAGAGACGATCTTAGTAAACGATCTTAGTAAACACAGATGAAAGCTCTCAGTCCTTGTACTTTCAGATTTAAGTGCAGCTTTTGATACTGTGGACCATGATATCCTCACGGAGAGACTTGAAACCAGAGGTCGGCCTCTGCGGTCACTGGGCCAGGACCACTCTAACAGGCCGAAAGTTCTTTGTCACCCTTTGTGACCAAAACCCAATGGATGGATGGAAAACATGCGGTGTTCCACAAGGCTCAATTCTGGGCCCTGTACTGTTTCACTCATACATGTTACCCCTTGTCCGCATCATTAGGAAACATGGTATTGATTTTCACTGCTACTGTAAATAGACAATATTCAACTTTATATGTTTGTCACCCAAGGATTTTAGCCCCACCAAAAAATGTGTCAACTGTATTACAGGTACAGTATACTGTATAAATACTTGGATGGCTCAAAACTTTCTTCAATTAAATCAAGACCAGACAGAGGTTCTTATCATTGGAGCCAAAGACCAGAGAGGGAATCTGACTGCACATTTTAATTCAATCACTAAATACTGAAAACCAGGTGAAAAATGTAGGTGTGTATTTATAGATTCTGATCTTAATTTTCTACTATAATAGAGCTACCCTTGGCCGGCCTGTCTGTCCCTCTGTCCAGGCTTTCCTCGGACACCGTCAGTCTGACAGCATTCATATTTGGCATCTGCAGGGGTCCCAGACAGACCATGACAAGGCCGGATTTTTAATTAATTTACATTTTGGCTAATTTTAGCAATACACCAGCCAATAGAAATACTGCTCCCAATAGAACCCCACCCCCAGCATTCCAGCTGACTACTCTAGAATTATTGCGCCTGCTTATCAGCTGCAAGTAGCTGCAGCTTTGCCCACAATTAGTGAGGCTGCCCTGATAAACACTGAACTATTACCTCACGCCAGCCTACTCTAGAATTATTTTGCCTTTGCTCAACTTTGACCGTTTTATTTTCCACCTGATAATAGTAGCTAGCTAAGTTGCAAACAAGACAGGACTTGCCAAACACAACATGTCCGCTATGTTCTGGGCGGGAGACGGGTATATAATGGACTAAATGGCATCATAACTAGCAGATAAAAGTTGATTGGATGGGATAGGTTGGAGTGATAGCATTAGTACAGTAGTTAGCTGGTGTCCATAGAGTGGGCATCAGAACTCGTTCAGAATATGACCAAAACCACTTTTTTTTTACCTGAGGAACATAGCCAAGGTGTGCCCATTTCTCTATTCATTGGACACTGAGAAACGTATCCATGCTTTTATCACAAGCAGACTTGATTACGGCAACGCTATCCGGTCTGGCCAACCCAAGAAAGCAACGTACAGAATACAGTCACGAGTACTGACCAAGACCAGACAGAGAGCACACATAACCCCAGTTTCAAAGTCTTTGCACTGGCTGCCTGTGAGTTTCATTGATTTTAAGATAGTTTTTAAATCAATTCTTCTTGACTGTGCACACGCCGCCCAAACATGGCCGGCCATTCATCTCCATTCATTTTTTGGACTTACCAGCTGCGTCCCTGGCTCTGTGTTTTGTCTTTGGGTGATTTACCTTCACCCCCCCTCCTCCTCGGTCCCCAGAGCAAAAAAAACCCTCCCATTCATTGTCAATGGGGGGAATTAAAATATCTCGACATGTCACATACACACCGGGCTTGGACTGGCATAAGGCTCTCGACCTAACGAATGCAGCAATACAAATCATGTCCAGCTCGGACGCACAAGCACAGAGCCACAAAATGCATTCATGGGCGAAGGTCTGAGTTCTCTGAGCACCCTTTTTTACTACTTGTTTTATTTTGTTGTGAAGCGCATTGTGTTGCATTCATGTCTGAAATGTCCTATCTATTGTATAGGATGAGTCAATAAAATAACTCACTGAGCAATATTCAATACTTGTTTTGAAGCAATATGAACTGCACAGACACCATATCGACAGACGATAAACAGTCGAGCCAAGAAATAGCCAAATTCCTTACATTCCCTGGCCCTCGTAGTTTCAGCTGGAAAGCCTCGTTCCAGAGGAAGCGTTTGAGGCATTTCCACGGAATTCTTTCGCAAACCAAATATGAAACTCTGAGGTGGGCGACAACACCCCGGGGGGGGGGGGGGGGGTAAACACGACCGGAGACCACATCGCTCAGCAGAACGTGGCCATGGCGGAGGTTTGCCCAGCTGAAGGAGTGGAACACCTCGCCTCTCATTCAAGCAGAGTTTCAGAGAAGGCTGGAGATTAGCAGGCACTGCTCCACCGCTGTGGTATGTCAGTTAGCAGCTGCTATGTAGCAACAGGTCCCTGGGGAAAAAGGTGGGCTCGTGTACAAAGAGCCCAGCGAGTGTGCAAAAGAAATAGGCTTTCCGGCTCTCCCCCGGACTACACCCTGTGTATTTTAAGAACCCGGGGCAACAATGCATACCACAATAACAACTGCTATACTACCTCTGTTTGATGGACTAGCACATGTAATCTACTGTACAGGCCCATACATGCCAGCAAAGACAACACACACACAGTAGCCTTCTGTGCTGTGTATTCCCACCGGAACTACTGACTTCCTACACAAAGCAATAAACCCAATAACCTACAGTAAATGACTGGTTATATGGTATAATACTCACATGTATCTTGAGCAAGTTGTGAGTAATGTACAGGGTCTAGAGGAGAATGTACAGTATACTTTAGGCCTGTGTACAATGTGGCAGCTTACCGAAGGAGCACCTGACAACATGTTGGCAGGCTATGAAAACGACCTCCTCATCCAGACAGATAATTTCCCCAGAGTTAGAATTCAGTTACGCCATCTTACCTCCCGGCCTCGCTGCTGATCTCTCCCCGTCCTCCCTATCGTACCTGCTACGGTATCTCCCCCGGGCTCTCAGGAAGACTCAGCTGTGGCTGGCGTTCAGCGGGGAGGAGGCCTACCTTAACGCCACGCCCAGGCCTGTGACATCAGAAAATCTGTCTGCTGTTTTAAATCCCCCCCCCCGGCTGCGTCTCAAAGCCCTTAAGTGCCGCGTGTCGGTGTGGAGAGAACTCCCCCCACGGGCTGTAATAAGCGGAGTGGTAATCAGCTTTACCTCCCCCGTACAGGGCTGGCCCTGTGGGCAGGGCCGAGCAGAAACACAGCCCCTGACATCCAGCACAGCCTCGGCATGGGAAGCCTGCGTTAGCAGAAACACAGCCATGACATCCAGCACAGCCTCGGCATGGGAAGCCTGCGTTAGCAGAAACACAGCCCCTGACATCCAGCACAGCCCCGGCATGGGAAGCCTGCGTTAGCAGAAACACAGCCATGACATCCAGCACAGCCTCGGCATGGGAAGCCTGCGTTAGCAGAAACACAGCCATGACATCCAGCACAGCCTCGGCATGGGAAGCCTGCGTTAGCAGAAACACAGCCATGACATCCAGCACAGCCTCGGCATGGGAAGCCTGCGTTAGCAGAAACACAGCCATGACATCCAGCACAGCCTCGGCATGGGAAGCCTGCGTTAGCATCCAGCATCCTGGCATCGGTGACTTATTACAGACTAGTCTGACTGCATTCTGTTGTAGTATTAGTTACTAATTAAACTGAGGCTGTTTAAAAAAACAAAACAACGGATGCACAGAGGTTACAAAACGGACGCACTGAGACGTGTAATTATATAAATCAACTGATGCAACAGTGTAGGAGTTCAATACAAGCTTGGGATAAGTTCATGCATTATACATGTTGACTTAATACGTGTTAACAGACAAACTTACTGTAGTGTTGGCCTGCCTGAGCTGCAAACTAGGCCAGGAAACTTTCCCGAAGCATAATTAGATCTAGGTGTTACTCAAGTTTGTCTGTTTGCTTTTCATTATCCAAGACACTGACCACTCATCACCTCTCCCGAGTCCACACCCTCCTCCCCCCTCCCCCTGGCGGGGGCAGCTCAGTCCTCCTCAGATCACATTAGAGAGCCTGTGTTGATTGATGCAAACATCGCCGTCTCCAATCAACGGCCGTGCCAGGCAATGACATCGTCGCGCGGGGATTGCTTTTCGCCCAGAGCAGTGCTCCTCGAGCTCAGCGGTGAGAGTTTTAGATTTGCTGTAATCTCATCACGGGGCCGATTGTCGTCCGACAGGTTTTGCACACTGACAAGACGATGTCCCAAGATAACAAAAGGCCGCTTTGACTTTCTCCTGCGATGGGAATTGCATAGATAAGGACGATTACATCAACCGACCCTGCGTAATAACAAGTTGTTTGTGTTATTTGCTGTGTTTGCGAGATAGGCCCACAACAAACAAACGGGTGGACTTTGCAGGCCCTCCTGCTCAGACAGGTGGTGAAATAGAGCGTTGACTACATTATCCAGCTTGTCAGCGCTTTCTACTCTCACAAGCTTTGACCAGAGACAGCTGTTGCACTGGCCTGCTTTCTAACATCTCACATCGTTTGACAACACATTACAACCGATGTTAAGCAGGGCATGGATAATAAAACATTTAAATAGTAGGAAAGCCAAAGTAAAACTGGTAAAAAAATAATAATAATTAAAAAGCATACTGACATCTGTCTATTTGATATCTGTCTGAATTTGATTATATAGTCTACAGAGTAGAACTGCAGTACCTAAACGGGCTGAAATGTGAACTACCTGAGACAAGAGTCCGATCGAAAAGCCCTGCTCACCTTCTACGGAGTATAAAGAGAACTGAGTGGCTTCAACCACCCGGCCGGGCGAGTCTTTTCACAGATCATCGCTGCTGCAGTGGAAATATCTCTCCAGTAGGCCGGCCCATTGAAAACGTGTGACAAAAAAGCAGGAAGCAGCGACCTTGGCTTGTAAGAATATTATGACTCATGTAAATTTCCTAGGTCTGATACAATAAGAGCGCCAGATCAACAGTGGGAGCCGGTCTTTCCTGACACTCCTGCTGCTCATACTAGCCTTCTTTGGATTTGGAAAGCAGAGCATTTGAAGTGTGACTGCTAGAAGTGTTTCTCCAGTTGCCCCCTGACTCGAGGCAAACGGCAGGCGCTTTCCCATTCTGAGAAAGAGGCCGTTTTGACTCTTAGTGTCTCAGTAATCCTCGACTATAAATATGCTTAAACATGCCTCCGGAGCTTGTCCTTCATTCAATAGAAAGAAAAAAAAGTCAGATGATAAGAGCCGTGCTGTGGCTGGAGGTGGTTGTGTGTGTGTGTGTGTGTGTGTGTGTGTGTGTGTGTGTGTGTGTGTGTGTGTGTGTGTGTGAGGGTTGGGGTTGGGGTTAAGGTTGGGGGTGGGGGGGGTGAAGCATCGCTGGGCAGGGGGTAAATCCCTGTGGAAAGACAAAACACAGAGCCAGGGACACAGCTGGTAATTTGGCGAGAGGTCACTCACAGTAAACACAAGCTGTTTAGAGAAGGTCTGGAAAGGCCATCACTCCAGAAGCAGTGTGGGATGGAAACACGTTAGGGGGAGGAGGAAAGGGCTCCCAGCGACTCTAGGAGAAACTCCCCTCCTTTCTATGTGTATATCTTCGATTTTTTTTTAAGCTAAACAAAACTATTTCCCACAACGTGTTCCTGCGCAGGCCTCAAACCATCTTGGCATACTTCACACCCTTATTTAGACGGCTGATAAGTATCTAGGGGACTCTAGGGGGCCGCAGTGTTATTGTCCTTCACTTACAGTATGTAATCATCCATCAATATGAATTGGCTCATTTCACTTCAATGCACATTGTTCCTGTGGTACAGTATGTAGCTCTGAGGTACAGTAACCGCTACAGCAGAGTCACAGTCAAGTCAATCGGTCAGCCAGGAAGTCAGTCATTCAGTCTGTCATAAGTCCGTCAGTTGGGTCATTCAGTCAGCCAGTCAGTGAGCCAGTCAATGAGTTTCAGATTATGCTGAGTGATCTCTGTTTCAGGTACATGACCCCACCTGGCTGAGGTCACTAAGCCAGTCAGTTAGGCCATTCATTCATTCAGTCAGTCAGTCAGTCAGTCAGTCAGTCAGTCAATGAGTCTCAGATCATCCTAGGCGATCTCTCCGTTTCATGACTCGACCTGGCTGAGGTCAACCTAGTCAACGACCTGCACTTTCTCCATCATCCCTGCACCTAATTTCGAGAAGTCGAACGGCGCTTCCAGACGTTCCGATGACAGGCCAGTGACTTGGCGCAGTCAACGCTGAGCTAGCATCTGCCAAGCATTAAGATAAGACGACAACAGGTAACACATGTGTTCCCGTCGAAGTTTATGAGCAAAATCTCCTTCTTTTAAGACGATAAGAGAAGAAATTAGAGAGGTCGTTTGTTCACCGGGGTGCGTTTGAAATCCATCAGATACACGAAACCGGCCCCAGCTGCCACCGCAAATGTGGAGCACTGACAGAGGGGGACATTGTGTTTGCGGCTGTGGGGATTCCTTGGAGTTCAGGAGCAAGTTTGTACTTTCTGCGAGGCCAACATTTACATAAAACGAACGGAGAAGAGCAAAAGTTTTCCCCCCTCAGTCATAATTATACAGTATCTCTCGTACACTGTGTCCTTTCTTCTGAAACAATGCGCCATTGTTTCCAGCGAGGCATCTATCAAAGGAGCACAGGGCCGACTTTCCCCTGGTGCTGGTCACAAGCACTGTGGCTTCCCCAGGCACTAAGATCCCCAGTCTAGACTCCCAGACTTTAGAGAGAAACATGCCCACAAGCCTGCTATGTCATCTCTGTTTTCCATAATGATCTGTGTCTTACAGTAAATAAACACAACCATGTTTGTTATCGTCTGCCGGTGCAGTCCCATGAGCTCAGATTTCCGATAGGTACGCTTTAGGATCATCGTAGGTTGCAAGGTTTGATTAAAGCATACATTTTGCTTGTGGCCATTCCCTGCAGCTGGGTGTTAACCCTCTACCTCAGTTTAATGACAAATTGCGTACAATGAAATACTAGGGAATGACCGTGAGCGCAGGGATAGCGCCATCTAGAGACAGGTTGGGGGTACAGTATCTCCTCGTTCTCCTCCACCCTCTCATAGTGTGCGTTCAACAGAAACAGCTTGCTCGTGTTGATAGGAGGGTGAAGTGTGACTGAATTTCAACACAGGCAGTCTGAGCATGTTGAACAGCATCATGGCTACTGTATCCTATGTGATGGGTCATCTAGATGTTTCTGCTCCCGTTTCACCCTCCGAGGACATCCAAAAACCACAACACTGGACCATGAAGGCTCAAACAATAATGTGTAGGTCTACATGACGTCCAAGCTGAGATTTCATCTCGGTGGCAAACTGATAATAAAAGGTTAGACAAATGAAACCAGAGCGTGTTGTTTTGAGATAATTACTCGTCTGACAGTACTGCTTATGTTACGTCTGAGATCAGGATAAGCCTGCATTGACAGCATACAAAGAAGAGATTCATCTTAAATCATTCACAAAGTTCTGGAGGTGGGAGGTGGGTGGGTTGTTATGAGCTGGATGAGCGCACAACAGACACAAAGGAGAAGGGGCCTCCACGGCCCAAAAGGCAAACACAGCTATTTCAGCTATTTGCATACATTTTAGCAGATATAATGACCCATTAAACCTCATTTTTTAATTAATCATTGTCAATTATTTTCAAATTGTTCCCTGATTTTTTTTTTTTGTTCTTACCAGTACAACCACGGTAATAATCATTCATTGGTATTTACGGTCAGTGCGTTGGCTTGAACTGCTCAACAAAGACGACCCATTATCCCCTGCTTGCTGGATGATGGCCATTTTGTCTGTTTTAGCCCTCTGAGGCAGAAACCCACGAGACATAAAAAGGCCCTGTATTTCCAAGACACGCCAAGCTTCGCGAATACGAGCTTGTCTTAGGTCTTGATTAAATTTATGTTTGGAAAATGTGTCATTTTCCTACCCACCAAATTTACTCTTGCTACACTTCTTCTCCAAGTGTTCTGGATTGCAATATCTGTGCTCCAAAATTGTTAAACATATTCAAAATAAAGCCCAAGTACTGAAGATGAGACCATGCTATGTGACTTCAAAATATACTGTACTTTATGTGTACTGTGATGGAAAACATTGTGCATAGTGGACTCTGCTGTTGACTTAAGGCCAGTGCAACGACTCGACCACGTGCTGTAAAGTAATTAAAAAGTATAGATATTTGTAATGCATGTGACGGGTGAGTCCCCTAAATGTCTGTCTTTATTTGCTTTTTGGGCTTCAGTGACAGTTTGGACTCCATTATGCTTTATGATCCGGTAACCTCATTTCTGCCCCAACTGGGAATTATTTTCCTGTCTGAACAGGGCGGCATTATATCCCCCAGGAAAGTTTCAGGAGGAAAATGTTGCAAACGCAGGAACTCTTAAGGGTTCTCTCTGTTCTAACTCCAAGCGTACTTTAGTAAACACACTATTCCCCTTGTTATTCCACGCTGCACCAGAGAGTGCGATATATCTATATAAGATTCTCCAGTTATGAGAACAGCCCTAAACATTACTCAATACAATAGCCTCGACCTGGTTTGTCCTCTGTCAAAAATGACATCATGATATTTTGTTATGATGACACTGCCCAAACCACTGACCTCATATTAAAGTATAGACTACAAGGCCTTGCTGCTTTCAGCTCTGTTTGTTGTAGGATTTGGCCCGTCTCCCTCTCGCCATAACTTTCACCGCTAGCCTCAGGAGAGCAGCTGTGCCCTTGGCCTGCCGAGCATCTGGAAACAGCTGTGGGGATTCACGATACCTTAACCAATCCCACGCTTCCCAGCCCGTGTGAGGTCATGCTTTAAGGTGTGTCCTATTACCGGGACAGGGTCCATAATACCGCGGGAGTGAGCGCGGATCGACTGGAATGTCAACTCGTAAAGCGCACAACAACCGAGCAAACTGACGAAGCATCCTCCTCTCCCACCCATAATGCAGTGTGGCTTACCGTAGCTCCAGTCCTGGTCGGACATGCCAAACTGTCAGGCCATCACGAGTCCAGAATGAGACCAGATGTCATCTCTAAACGTCTTGCTGCGACAAAAATATTATGCTCTCTTCTGGAGCTAAGTCAGTTTTCCAATGAACAAAGCAGATGTAGATATGGAGAGGCGTACAGTATAGAGTAACTTTAACTGTCTGCCCGATGAGTTGATCCCATTGTTTTCACTATAAGCGATGCACTGTGCTGCTATGCTCATGTGCTACCAACTGCTCCCCCTTGGGAAACAGCCGGCCTGCGTCTTGGCAATGTCAGTGGTTGGATAACAAACAGGGCATAGCGTCGAGGGCCGAATGACGTCCCCACATATCATCGCGTTTGAAAAGCGGGTGGGTTTTCAGAAGCGGTGGTCTAATGGCTCCAAGTATGAAAAGCCACAAATAAAACAGGGAACGCGTGTCTCTGCCTTCCTCACAACAGCTTATGGAGAGAGAGGTTCTCGTTTCCAAACAGAAGTCAAACCGCAGACTGAATTGGGTAGCCTGCTCCTCTCAACGGCCAAACAAATGTGGATCTGCTGCCGAATTACACAACACCAACGTGAAATATCAAAGAGCCATGCTGAGAAAGTATTCTCTTCATTAAATGATATTGTTGATATGCATGATTGTGTATTTCAGACCTGATCAATGTGTGGAGACTTGGAAACCCCACATTAATTGCTGTGAAGCCTTCAAATTCTCCATCTCACTTCTAATTAAAATCACAACACGTCAGCAGCTTCTTGCATGCCAAAGAAGTGAGCAGTGACTGTAAAAAGAAACTTCCAAAGAACGCTGGAAACTCACTCCTCCGATTTAAGGGTGAAATACTTCCAACCACTGGGATAAAGTCAGATGACATCATCTCCATGTCATTAAATGGGTGGGAAATTCCAAGAAGTCGCAGTCTTAATAGTCTGGACGAGATCATCGTTGACTAGAGTTGGGATACACCTCCTCAAGGATTATTAGTTTTACAATGTGTCTATCACTGGCAATGCGCCATTCCATACAATTAGTTTGAATCACAGGAACAACAAACTGGTGTCCCCAACAGAAAAGTAAACAGCCAGGACGTCATCAGGGGATAGGCAGAGGATGCGGATTGCGTTGCTTTCAAAATGCTTCCCATGACCCCAACATGTGGTCAAGGCAGTTTCTCAGTACAACCCTGAAAGCAGGAAATGAGTAAAGTTCAAAGGTTACTGAAATGTCTTCAGCAACTGTGACTTTACTTAAGGGACTTAATATAGCTGGTGCAGAAGAATGTTGGTGTAGTTGACTCAGAGATGAAGATTGCATCTAAGCTGCCTCTGGCTTCTGTCCTATTAGATTAGACAAAGCTCTTTGCTCAGACGAATTGCAATTTCCTTGCAACATGTGGTTGTAAAAGCAATTATTGCAATGTTGTCGAAATCGGTGAAAGCAACAGAAGGCCGAGACTTCAATGGCAGATATAACTAAATGAATGACAGTGGGGGCTGGTAAAAGCCCGAGAATGGTTTTAACTGAAGTGATGTGGTTGAGTGTCAACAGCAGCAGTGACTAAAATGTCCCAAAGATTTTCCAGTGCTACCACACAAATCAACAATTCATCACGTAGCAGATTTGAAAGAATTGTCCATCATCCAATAGGATGCCACTGGCAATTGAAATGCACCCAGTCATCATCATCAATCAGAATGAATGTATGCAAATGAGGGAGCCGGACGTTTCATCATACATACCTAACCCCAGACAGACGTCGGTGTGGGCTTCCATCCATGTCTAGTTGCACAGGTTTAACAAAATCCGGACTGGAAAAAGACAAACAGAGCGCACAATTGCTCATGATTTCTACCTAAAAAAATGCTCAGGTTCGAGCTGCCGTCTCATCACAGCGCCTGACGCGAGTGGGAGAATTCATGACAATGAGGTCATAGTTTTCCAAGCAAACTTTTTTTTTTTTTTTACAAGGACATGCAGTCATATATCACACGGAAAAACTTTTTTTCCCCACTCCATTTTTACAAATGTCGAGTGAATTCAAGATTCGTTTATTCGCCCTGTACACACACAGCCTACTAAACCCATCAGTTCTTACCATGAATACCGCCACTGGCCCTCGGGGAAGTTGTCACCTTTCATCAGTCTTAGTTTATTGGGGAAAAGGTACCCGGAGCGGAACAACTAAAGTTACAAAGGACGTTTTGCTTTCCATTCCTTGCATTGATCCATCTTCGCTTGAGCATGCGGGAACTCCCACCGTTTTGTTCAACTAAGTCTTGGGCGTCAGTTCGTTCCTCACCAGCACGCCTCCGCTTTTCGCCAAACAAGCAACCTACATTATCTGAACAGTGACTCGGCTCTGCTGTTTCACTAACGAGTGCGCCCCAGCAGCAACAGCCACAGAGCCTATAGAGAAGGCTACATAGAGGCAGACGAGGCTAGGCTATCCTAGAGGGGCGTTCTCCAAATCCCTCTCATTACTCCCAGCGGACCACAGAGTTTAGACTGGAACTGGGCGACTCGCAGTCTCTAGGCTACACTACCAAAACACGCAGCCCAGGCCGGCTGTCTCATTACTGTCAGATCGTTTTTCAGCACTTTTAACACGACTCGAGACAATCTCATTGAATGGTTAATTAATTGACCCTGTACACTAATTGATAAAGGTAATGTGGCAAGACCTACTGTCAGTGTTTTCGTTGCTGAAACAGCCTGCTATCTTTTTAGCCTAGGCTACTCACGAATCTTTAACTCGTGTTGTAGCGACATCGTGTGGCAGGTTTCGAGATCACAGGACTACAACATGTGTTGAAGACAGATTTGTTTATTTTTAACTGCCTTACAAACAAGGTCAACATAAAAAATAATAGCCTAACACCTCTAGTTCTAAGAGTTAATTGTGGCATTGTACTTTACAGTACCTCACACAAACGCATCATAGCCTATCCACCTCATAAATAACGTAAAAGGCATCAGATTTTTTTTTTTAAATAAAAAAATAAAATAAAAAACGTGAAGCTATAGCCCTGGTCCAGGTCGGTGTACTATTCGGGGCTATACCCCAGTATACTGCCCTGCAAGGGACCGTTTATTGCGCCATTTACTTTTTTCACTCGGTCTACATTAACGCATCTAAAGACAATATTATTTCGTTTCTCACCGAAGTATAGACATTTTTGGAAAGATGAAAGCCTTTTCTCAGCGATCGCAACAGTTCCAGCCTCCACCTTTTATATAAAAAGCACTTCTTTGCACTTAAATATCACATATCCACCGATATCCACTAGCCTGGTTTCACGACCCTAATCACGTGATCTCTCTCCACATACAGAAACAGCCTGTGAGATCACATGATTAGGGTCACGATGTCAGGCTAGTGGATACTACAATAGCTCCATGAGTGGATAGCGGTGGATATGTGCTATTTCAGTGCAAAAAGTTGCTTTTTATATAAAAGGTGAGGGGCTACAACTGTAGCCACCTTAGAAGAAAGGCTTTCATCTTTCAAAAAATACCTTCCCTTCGGTGAGTAACAAAATAATATCGCAGATTGTAGATGCGGTAATGTAGACCAAGTGAAAAGAGTCTATGATGCAATGAATGGTCCCTAGTACAGCCCCGAATAGTATACTGACCTGGACCAGGGCTAGTGGGGCTACTTCTGTTTACAGTGGGGTTGTGAGAGAGCTCCTATGTGGGAGGTGTAGAGTTGGTGCCATTGGCTATGCAGTAGAACAACTCCACTCCATGGGAGCAGTTTTGGGGATAGAGGCCGGTCATGACCAGACCGGTCACCATGACAAACACACCCAGCAGGAGGAGGACGGCCGGGATGAGGTTCTCCCCCTCGAACCAGCGGCCTGGGGACAGTTTGAGGAAACACGCCGACGGGATGATGAAGATCAACGGGGTGGCGCTCAGGACACCCTGAGAAACCCAGAAACATGTAAAAGAGGCCAGGAAAAACATACGCTTTCACCTTCTGCTTATATGCTCCTATATGCAGTTTGCCAACTCAAAGAACTACTTCATTTCACTTGATGTTTTTTTTGCTTCCGTCTGGAAAATTAGGGGTAGGATCACCCCCCCCCCCCCACACCCCTTACTCTCTGTGAAGTGCATAGTGTTGTCTCTGTGTATGAAAAATGTATTTTTTTAATACGCTATATAAATAAAGTTTGATTTGATTTGAAACCATTCAGTCTCAATCAAAGCCACTGAAGTGGGGCTCGGGATTCGTTAAAGGATAAGGACACTGAATTTCATGTTAAAGGAGTAGTAAAGGGAAAATCATGTTTAGCCCTGTTTTAAGGTTACTTATGATCATATACAATGGTTCAGATCAAAAAGTTGACAAAACTAGCACTTTTGAGAAAGTCTGATAATTGCTCTACCACCGCTTTGGTCATACAATGGATGTGGGTGGGCACCGTGAAAAATCATTCAAAAAACATGTTAAACTCTTGATTTCAAAGACAAGAAGCTCACCGAGGGTGTAATTGGTGTCCGTTGGTGTTCTGACATCAAATTTGCCGCAAAGTATGAATCCTGTAGGGTTTTATTGATCATTTTATCCAAATCCATTGACTTGTATTGAAGCGACCGTTGTAGATGTGTAGATCAATCCGCAGAGGGGATTCAGGAAGCGGAACTACTTCAAGGCATTGCGCGAGATCGGAATCAGTTCAAGCGGAAGTTTACACACGTATGTGCTGCAACTAAATAGTTCTATGCTAAATATTTAAAAAAGCCTTTCCAGATGAACTAGAATCTTACTTTATGGCGAATTATATGTAATATATGTAATGTAATATGAATGCCAACCAACACCTCAGTGAGTTTCTTGTCTTTGAAATTGAGAGTTTAACATGTTTTTGAATGATTTTTCACGGTGCCCACCTACATCCATTGTATGACCAAAACGGTGGTAGAGCAATTATCAGACTTTCTCAAAAGTGCTAGTTTTGTCAACGTTTTGATCTGAACCATTGTATATGATCATAAGTAACCTTAAAACAGGGCTAAATATGATTTTCCCTTTACTACTAAGCCCTATTCCTTCCCTTCCCTACTCCTTTTGTGCAGTACAGAGTTCTGTGTCAATAACGTCGGCGCGCGCACCCTGGCTCGTTGCTAGCTATGGGCACACTCGAAAAACGCTAAAAAGTATGATATACATGGATTTCAAGTTCAGGAATTACATGGTTTATGCTTACCAAGCTCTGAAGTCGTCCTTTAAACACTATAGGTCCTTTTGCCTCTGCTTTTCGAAACAACAGTAACTTGTAAACAGTACTAATTTCACCGAACATACAACAGCCATCCCTTCACGCTGTAAACCTCCACGAAATTCCGAATCCGAATTATTCGTTATTGACACAGAACTCTGTACTGCACAGAAATATTTTTGTACCTGTACTAGTCAGATACATGCCAGGGAAGCCAGGAACAGGGCTCAACATGAAATTCTGTGTCCTTATCCTTTAAAGGAGCACTCTAACGAGTTGGGAGGACTCTCTGCTTACATTCAACTCCAGAACAACACCTAGACAGTCGTAGGCCAGGGATATTGCTGTGCACGCGGTAACTATGAGGACGGTGACAGCTACATGGGCGGTGTTGGAAAGAGGTCCGTTACAAAAGACATTGGACACCACCTGAAAACACAGTAGAACAAGAAAAACTGCTCGTTATGGACAAATGGCAGCGTCAAGGAAGAAAAAGTGGAATTCCTCCCTTGAATCAGAATCAGAACTCAACATAAAGTATCTTATCTGTATTTTCAGTATGTGACTGGGAGGTGTGTGTGTGTGAGTGTGTGTGTGTGTGTGTGTGTGATGCCATGTTCTGTATTTCCCTTGTGTTTAATCCAGTGCTGTGCCTTGAGAAAATGTTCCCTTCCGAGACGATAAAGTTGATCTCTTATCAATAAAGTTGATCTCTCATCCTATCTCCTCTCTTTATGAGGGCTGATGATGTCATACCTCTCGCGTCACGAAACACTCCAGAGGGAACGTGGTGATGATGCTGACACTGTAGCAGAAACGGGCAAACGTCGCCAGGTCGTCGTTCCTGCAGTAGTTCTCAAAGACGTCACCTGAGAATACAGGAAGTCAACCCAAGACGAGATCAGTAAACAATAACGGGCTCTAAGACTGTGAGACAGCATAGGCTGTAAAGAAGGATACATGTCCAACCTGTCTGTCTCTTAAATACCTTAAAGGGACAATGCTTTACCCTGTGTGTCTGTCTCTTAAATACCTTAAAGGGACAATGCTTTACCCTGTGTGTCTGTCTCTTTAATACCTTAAAGGGACAATGCTTTACCCTGTGTGTAGCCAGTGAATGTGACATAGCCAGCGGCGGCAAACAGGGCGCTGACGATGGCGGCAGAGCCTACCGACACGTGAGTGACACGGGCCCAGTTCTTCAGGATTGGCTCCTCCAGGGAGCCGTAGATCATGAAGCTGTTGTGATGGCAGGTGAAGGCTGCAGGACACACGGGCGGACGACACGCAGCAGGTCAAAACACGGACTAGAACACGCTGTATACTGTTGGGTCTCGCCATGCCAGACTTAAGAGACCTCCGCATCCAAAAGTCTGGAGTCTGGACATCACCACTGAAAACCTTAGCTAGAGCAGCGCCAAAAACCGACACTATGATGAAATGATGCCCTCCAAACAAACTGGAGTGAAGAATCCAAAACAAAACATTCACCGCCCCATTAGCAAAGGCCGCCGCCCTAAAGACGTTGGATTGGTTCTGCAATGCATGGGTTCACAATCTCTCAAATTGCTTCCACCCACTTTTAGCAACGAAACCTGGCCGAATGTCTTCAGTCTCTAGTTGAGCGCAGCGTTTAGAGACTGACTCAAACCTGGACGAATGTCTTCGGTATCTCGTTGAGCGCTGAGTTTGTTGTTGTTGTTGTTGACTGTGTTACTTTTCACATGTCATCTTGATAATGAGGATAATGCAATTTTGATAATAAGGCAATGTTTTACTCACTAAAAGACATGATTGCAACAGCTTGAATTGCAGTCCACTTTGCAAACACCCAAGCATCATCTGTAGGAGGACTGGAGGAATGGACAAAATAACATCTGTCACAAAGTCACAAAAAAAATTCACAACACCTTTTTACAATTTTCTTCCATCAAATACCCATTTAAGAAAACAAAAGTGTAAACCAAGCAATAATGAATGTATATGAAGTGGTATAGAATCCATGGGACTGGTGGTGATTTCATCTTGGGAAAAATACAGATTAGATGTGAGTGACGTGAAAAATACTGAGATTAGAAGTGAGTGACGTGAAAAATACTGAGATTAGAAGTCAGTGACATGAAAAATACTGAGATTAGATGTGAGTGACGTGAAAAATACTGAGATTAGAAGTGAGTGACGTGAAAAATACTGAGATTAGATGTGAGTGACATGAAAAATACTGAGATTAGATGTGAGTGACGTGAAAAATACTGAGATTAGAAGTGAGTGACGTGAAAAATACTGAGATTAGAAGTGAGTGACATGTGAGAAGTCAAGGCTCCAGTACTGTACATCTGTGGTCCTAACGTAGCCGCTCTGACGATGAGTGATGAGGATAGCAATGGTAAACACCATAGACAACAATGACACCTGGAAACACAGACACACATTGACGGTGACTCATACTGCAGTGCATGAGTGGTACCTGACCAATCAGTGACCATGTCTAATCAACAGTCCTACCTTGCCCAGCTTTGCTATATTTCTGTAGAGCGACAGAGGTAGTGTGAAGAGAATGGTGGACACTAAGATCACAAAGTGTCGCTCTGCAAGTATGTGGTCAGGACTGACTGCAAAAACAAAGAAAAATAATGATTAAGATAACATTATATGAGATAATAACTTTGCTTTGAAGTTAGATGCACACAGTGGGTTGGTAACAGTACCTCCTGGTATTCTCTGAAATACTTTGGTCAGTGTGTCACCGGTTATGATGTTGTAGCTGATCATCGCTATGGAAGAAAATGGTGATGTTACAAAATTAGCGATCATATAATCAACCTCTCTAATATTGTCATGATTATTTCATAATAGAATCTTCTCAAAATATAATTTGTCTATATATCAGTAACCTACCTAAAAGACTGACTTAATTTCAGGTTCCAAAATAATGGCACGCTCCGAAATAATGACAAATAATCATCGACAAGGCCTGTGTCCCTCTCTGACTGTGCATTATTTTGCACATCAATCAATCAATCAAAGCTTTATTTATATAGCGCATTTCATACCCAGAGGCAACACAATGCGCTTTACAGAGAACAAGGGAGGTGGGCAGACATCCCACCCCTACATATTCCAGAGGGAAGCAAAAAAACAGTAATCACCCGGGGGCCAGATAAGTGAGTTGTAAAAATTCTTCCCTGACCCCTCTCAACGAGGCGATCGAGCAAGCTCCTGGAGTATGTTTGTCTACCGGCTAAGAACATTTATAGAGCAATAAATAACATTAAATTACATTTTCAGAGTAAGAGAGGCTAATAACATCATAGGAGAGACATGGCAAACATTGGTGTAAGTCTGTGTGTGCATAAATGTGCCTGGGCCCAGATAGAGGCAGGGTCAGGGGTAGGATCGGGGTAGGAAAAGGATACGGACCCGGGTTAGGGTGAGGGGAAGGGGATCTGAGCCCAGGACTGGTGTCTGTCAGTGTGTGTGTGAGTGTGCCTGGGTCCAGGTAGAGGCAGGGGTCAGGGGTAGGGTGGGGGTAGGAAGAGGATACGGACCCGGGGTAGGGTGAGGGGGAGGGGGTACTGGACCCAGGCCTAAGGCCGGAAGTGGACTTTTGTATGTCTGTGTGTGCGTGTGTGTGTGTGTTAACTAATTTGCTACGACATCTGCAGCAGACACAGGGGTATCTATCGGACTCAGGGTGGTCTGCTGGTGACAGTGGGGCATCCACTGGACCTGGTTAGAAGATAGGAGGGAGAGAGAGAGGCACTAGGGAGAGGGGAGGCAGAACAGGGTTAGTAGCACACAGAGCCATATATAGAGCAGTACATTACAACAAACTACATTTTTAGAGCAAGAAAGGATAAGAGCATCATGGGAGAGGTGTGGCAAACCCTGATGTGTGTCTGTGTGTGTGTGCGTGCCTGGGCCCAGATAGAGGCAGGGGTTGGGGTAGGGTGGGGGGTAGGAAAAGGATACGGACCCGGGTTAGGGTGAGGGGGAGGGGATCTGAGCCCAGGACTGGTGTATGTCTGTATGTGTGTGAGCGTGAGTGTAGGTGTGCCTGGGTCCAGTTAGAGGCAGGGGTCGGGGGTAGGGTTGGGGGTGGGAAAAGGATACGGACCCGGGGTAGGGTGAGGGGAAAGGGAACTGGGCCCAGGTCCAGGCCTAAGCTGGATGTGGACTGGTGTGTGTCTGTGTGTACGTGTGTGTGTTAACTAAGTACTACAACATCCACAACTGACACGGGGGTATCTATTGTCTGCGGGCGACAGTGGGGCATCTACTGGACCAATGTATACAGAGGATTCACAGGTAGGTTTGAGGCTGCCTTTCTGTGTCTGAAGTTCCTAGCTAGTGATTGTAGGCTAGGTCGAAAAGGTATGTCTTGAGGTCTCGCTTGAAGACCTCCGTTGTTTCGGCCCTTCTTAGGCACTGCGGTAGGGTGTTCCAGAGGTTGGGGGCATAGAAACTAAAAGCTGCCTCTCCGTGTTTCTTGGTCCTGGCTTTTGGAACTGTTAAAAGTTCAGTACCTGAGGATCTGAGTGGTCTGTTGGGCATGTACTTATTAACAAGCATGTTTGAAATATATTCTGGTGAGTGATTGTGGAGAGATTTATAGACTAGTAGTAGTATTTTAAAGTCTATTCTAGAGTTGACTGGTAACCAGTGTAGTGATTTTAAGGCTGGTGTGATGTGTGCCCTTCGTCTAGTCTTAGTGAGGACTCGTGCTGCAGCATTCTGTATCATTTGTAGCTTAGAGATTGTTTCTTTCTTTGGTAGGCCTGATAGTAGAGCATTGCAGTAGTCCAGCCTACTTGTGATGAAAGCATGCATTAATCTTTCGGTGTCAGCTTGAGAGAGAAAGGGTTGCACCTTGGCAATGTTCCTTAGGTGGTAGAAAGATGTCTTTGTAATATTCTTTATGTGATTTTCGAAATTAAGATCTGAGTCAAGTATGACACCTAGGTTTTTAGCCTGGCAATTGGTGTCCATTTCCAGAGTTTTTAAGTGTGCAGCTAGTTTCTCTCTTTCAGCTTTTTCTCCAATGATCAGTACTTCTGTTTTGTCCTGGTTTAGTTGGAGGAAATTATGTGACATCCATACATTTATATCTGTAGTACACTTGACAAGGCAGTCAACCAAGCTGTAGTTACTGGGTGTTACAGAAATATAGAGTTGGGTATCATCTGCGTAGCTATGGTAGCTAATGTTGTGCCTCCTGATGACACTGCCAAGGGGCAGCATGTACAGGCTGAAGAGTAGAGGTCCTAGGATCGATCCTTGGGGCACCCCACAGGTCATTGGGATCTTTCCTGAGCTATAATCACCGAGGGCGACGAAGAAATCCCGACCGGTTAGATAGGTCTTAAGCCAATTTAGGACTGGACCAGAGAGGCCAACCCACTTTTCCACATGACTTTTGATTGTATTGTATATAGGATTACATTGCACAGATCATATTGTATTTGCCCTATTGCTTTTTGTGCTATAATATATTGCACTGTCCTATCTTTTGCACTGCGCCTTGTCTATTGTTGTCTATTTAATGTTATGCACCAACAGTCAAACAGATTCCTAGTATGTGTGAAAATGGTAAATGGACTGCACTTATATAGCGCTTTTCCACCTTAGCGGCACTCAAAGCGCTTTACAATGGCCTCTCATTCACCCATACATTCACAGTAGCTGCCATTCAAGGTGCTAACCTGCTCATTGCGAGCAATTTGAGGTTAGGGACACTCAAGGACACTTCGACATGTGGACAGTCGGAGCTGGGATTCGAACCGCTGACCCTTCGATCATTGAACGACCCGCTCTACCAACTGAGCTACAGCCGCCCCTGAAAACCTCCCTGGAGAAAACTAAACCTGATTGTGACCCACCGATGAAAGGGTATAGGAACTGTAGTGCAGACAGCACCAGGAAGCCAGGGGGTCCGAACGTGCTGTGGAGAAGTGACTGGTAACTCTCAGTCCCCGAGAGATTCCCTGCTCTGATCAACAAGATGATGGAGTAGTCTACAGCCAAGCACAGCACCAATACACGTTAGCTTTTCATAGTTTAATTAATGTCGCTATAAAACAAGATTACAGCCATCATCGTTCAGATACACACCTGTAATGACAGCTACCATTACGAGGAGCAGGAGCCCAAGAGGCAGGCCCGCCTGGTTCAAGGCATACGGTAAACCTGTCCAAATGCACACAAACACGAAATCATTAGTATTGTAGTTTTGTCATTTTCATATTGAATTAAAGTCATAATACTTCATGGATTTCGTGGTTTTGTTGTAGGTGATTGAGAACTGGATGAACCACTATGACCTTGGGAAAATGTTGGAAAGAATGTTGGTGCAGAGAGTGAAAGAGTGAAAAAAAATCGGAAAGAAAAAAACTATCCCAGGCGCTGATCATATGATGCAGAAAGGGCTGTTGTAGCCGGGGGAGTGTGTGTGTGTGTGTGTGTGTGTGTGGGGGGGGGGTCGATGTTGTAAGCACCAGGGCAATAATTACATACATACAAACGTATTTACCCTGCAATGACGTATCAAAATGGCTGCTGGGAAAATGATTTATTGTCAGAGTTTACACAATAATATCCAGATAATCATGAGGAGAAATTGCTCATACATTCATAACATTGATTACCCATCTCCGCACTATCATGCAATACTGAGACAGGTGTACTGCTGCTGTCTGTCTTAAATCGAATTGTTTATTTACCTATTATTCCAGATCCTATTATCGAATTGATAAAATTAAAAGCTGATGACATCGTACTTTTTCCTGCTTCTCCATCCACTTTTTGTGGAGAAAATAATGTTTTTCCGTCCCCATTGTCCAACTGGAGGGGCAAAGAATCAACAAGGTATGTAAACTTGATAAAAGGCACCATTCACCTGATAATATTTTGTCTGTATCCAATTTAAAACGACCCACTTTCAGCCAACATATGTTCTCATGTAATAGTCAAAGATTTCCTACCTGTTGAGCCATTTTGTGCACCTGGTCACCGCGCTTTTGAGTTGACCAACAGCTGCCTTGAGTTTCAGCAGGTTTTCTTAGAGTTACGGTGATTTTGGAAACTTTCTGCTCACATCTCTACCATGAAATTGAATCTCTTGAACTGGATGTTCCAAACTCTCGGTTTGACTTGTGGTTTGACCGCCGGTGGAAGAGAAAAAGGAAAGAGGGCAACAGCGCCGCTGACAGGACGGCTTTGGAACTGTAATCACACGCTAAACTACCCATAGCCCATGAGCCAGACCACCGATTACAATCGAAAAGGTGGGCAAATACTTGTTGCTATTTTCTTCTTCCTATATAGCCAACAGACCCTACCGGGGTAGTCCGACAACGTGTCGACACATTTTCAACCAGGCTTTATTTTGGTAAACAGACCACATATTGGGAGTCTTTGTGGTTACTTTATCCGGTAAGGGAAACAAATCAGGATGTGATAAACTGACTGTCAGTGCGAAAATTACATTGGAATGTTGAAACAGTGAAACAAGACGGTTCACCTACAACGGCTCGAGCTTGATCATGACGCGAGTAGTAGTGTAATTATAGGCGCAGTGATATTTTAAATAGAACTATAGAGAGAGAGAGAGAGAGAGAGAGAGAGAGAGAGAGAGAGAGGGGAGAGACAGCTAGGAAGGGCTCAGGGCGGGCTTGCCGTCGCAGTGAATGAATTAATTATTTATTATTAAGACAGGGACAGTGTACAAATAACATTAACCTTGTAAAAGGAGAGATGTTTTGCACCAGGTTTTAGCAGAGTGCTAATTTCCGCCCGTAGTCCCTGGGCAGGTAATAAAAAAGGAAGATAAAATATAGTAGGAAACCATATAGACATTATCACATTAAAAATGTCCTAAAAATACTATGGTGCAAAACAACAAATGCATAACACTAAAAGAGTACATCCATCATACACATAGCCTATGCATCAATAATCAATATCCAAAAGGTCAATAGAACACATCAATAAAAGCGGAGGCTTACTATGGAATTGATTAAAGACATGGACCTGTGCCGATTCACATACAAAATATTGTTTATTAAGACGATTTACCAAGCTGTACCATTGGTGTAATTCCCGCCACCACCCCTGGGCGGACCAACTACCTCCAGTCCAGGGACCCGAGCAGTGAGCATGACCCTGAAACCTGAACCGTCTCAGATTGAGCCTATTCTGTAAATTTAGTGTAACGGGAGGGACAGAATCCACCTAGCCTCTCGGGTTTTGGTAATAGTTCACTAGACTGGAAGGGCATGATACATGAGTTCTGTCTTATGAGTGTCTCCCATTGTCTGGTTTTTAATTCCCTTTGATCATAGACAAATCTAAACTATGGAATTGGATAAAGACATGGACCTGTGCTGATTCACATACAAAATATTACACGTTGTTTTCAAGTGTTTATTGATACAGTCACAAAGCCATGATAAAATAAACCCACACATGATCTATTGTGTTGTTTGGAGGCTGTAGCCTACAAGTCTGCTCCAGGTTAGCCTGCTAGCTAGCCCTTGGTACCAAGCAGAATTGACTCAGTTTTTCCCAGATACAGTGAGAGTTTGTTGTCTATGAGCCACTCCCTTACATTTTCAAGCTCTATACTAAGTGTAACTTCGATTTGGTGGACATCTTTGGTGGACCATCACCCCCTACCCCCATTCTATTGTGTCTATTCCATAACAGAGTGTTGTTGTCCATCCATCAGGTCTCAGGCTGCTGCCTCGTCCTGGAAAACACCAGAAGAGTCAGAGAAGCAAGGGTCTGCTGATTCAGAAAATGGGTCAGAGTGGAAAATCAAACACTGGCCAGTCCAGCTAGCAACACAAACCCTGGAAAGTGCCCTAACGTTCATGAGGAAACATTCAACAAAGAAGTCTGTAAATATGTTTTGACCCCTTTTTTAAGACTTATGGCTGTTGTAATTTGCCCAAGAATACTATTAAATAAAGTTATGCTTCAAAAGACTGACACACACATACGAGAGAGAGAGAGAGAGAGAGAGAGATTCTCGTGCTGGAAGGCCATGGCAACTATCACGTGACTTCAGGGTAATCTGAGAGAACCTTTTTTTCCCACCAATGGTTGCTTTAATGACTACACAATTTAGAGGACATTGCATTAAGAACAGCCTATGGAATCTCTGGTTGCAATGTGAGTGCTGCCTACAACCACTAGGGGCCATCAGAGCACATGGATATCTGGTCTGACCAGAGAATTCAGGGGCTCGATAGGCGAACAAGAATATATTTTACACATCCATACCGTAAACTGGACGTTGATATATCTACAGCAACCTATTGTGTTTATTACAGTCCAGATATGAATGTTGGCTATGTCCAGGATGGGCATACAGCCGTGGGAACACATCATATAAGATTGCACATGATATATTATAGCCTATTTATTTATTGTTGTGTCGTGTATGTAGGCTATTTTTTTTCCAGAAAAAGTTGATTATCTATCTATCTATCTATCTATCTATCTATCTATCTATCTATCTATCTATCTGTCTATCTATCTGTCTGTCTGTCTGTCTGTCTGTCTGTCTGTCTGTGTCTGTCTATCTATCTATCTATCTATCTATCTATCTATCTATCTATCTGTCTATCTGTCTATCTGTCTATCTGTCTGTCTGTCTGTCTGTCTGTTTGTGTCTATCTATCTATCTGTCTATCTGTCTATCTGTCTATCTATCTATCTATCTATCTATCTATCTATCTATCTATCTATCTATCTATCTATCTATCTATCTATCTATCTATCTATCTATCTATCGTATATGAGGCGCAGGGGCTGGATAGGATGATTATACATCATCCCTTACCCCCAGGAGACACATGAGCCTATAAGAAAGTCATTACTTTCAACCACCCTACTTATCATGTTATAATAAGATCTATCAATCTTCAATTCCCGTCATCCACGTCCGTTATTATCAAACGTGATATTTTGACCACGAACATTCTCAGAATCTCCGCGCTCCGCAGTCGGGTTCGATGCCCGGGATCTACCGGAAGCGCAACAGAGAGGAGCGCTATAATGTGCTAGGGGATTGATCGCGCGTTGCTCTCGGATTTCTGGTGATCGCTGGGAAATTGCCTACTCTATCCAGACTGGAGAATTAGGCTAATTAACTCAAACACGGATCCTAAATCGTCCCTCAAACTTCGTTTTGGACGAGAGAAAGCTGAGATCAAGGCGTAGGCTAGTCTGTGTGGAAATTATTTGTCACCTGCCGAGGATGAAAAACTGATGGTGAGTTGCCTGTTGCTGCAATGTTAGATACGATTCTCAAAGGATGAATGGTTGTTGCATCTGTTGAACTCATTTCCATAACCATTTCTATAACTTCTTCTTCTTTTATTTTTATTTTTACGTAGGCTAATTGTGGTGTGTTCTTCCCCCAAAAGTGATGAGTCAAAGATGGTGAGGTGGGGTGGTTATACTTTGAGGGCTGATAATAATTCAGCTATTATAGAGAAATATGATAGGCTAGCTAGGCATACTGCACTATTAGCAGCTATTTCAACCTGTTTGACGGCGGGACTGCCTCAAAGCAATACACTTTGGCAGTAGGGATCCGAGGCTGTAGCCTACCAATAGGCCGTGATAGCACACTTTTCAAAGAGAACTAGAGGAGGTCAGCTTTTGAGAGGTGATATAAATACCAAAATAATTAGCCTACTTTCATATGAATGAAAGTAGTGAATCCCCGTCCCAATCAAATGCATGTGTTCGGTGGGTTACATAAACATAACAGCTTACATTTTATTATCAGGATTTTCAAACATATCAGTAAACCAGACTACATCTTTATCTACGCACTATAAGCGCACCTGACTTTTCACTCGGTGATATTTGCCTTTCCGAGGCGTGATGCAGTGTTCGTGAGCGCTTTGGCTGCGGAGCAAAAGGAAACGCGAATGCGAGGAGTGATTTGAAAGTAGGCTATTTGCTCCTATCCTCCGTCGTCACTTCAGGATGATTGGGCAGCAGTGAAATAGCTGGGATAAAAGAAAGTAACATGGAAATAATTGAATCCAATCTTGTAATATGATAGCAGCTTAGGTCCCCTTTCTGAACATCTTTCATGATCAGGTAACTTGTTTAATGATGGGTTTTTATTTATATAGCACACTTTAAAATACAGTGAAATCTCAAGGCGCTTCAGTTATCTGATGTGGTCCAAAGATATAGAAAACTGAACACAGTGTAGCCTAATTTCGGAAGGGACATTTGTTTTCGCCCTCTTAGCTACGGCTGCTCTCAGCAGGGTGCACCTTCGGAGACGAGTCGCACAATTCCAAGCTCATGTGAGCGTGGTGTTTATTGACTGTGGTGGTTTTTCATAATAGCCGAGATGTCGATCGTCATAGGCTACTAAAGCTACTAAAGGCCACTAAAGTTTGAAAGATTGTTTAAAAGTTTGAAAGATCGACTTTTGTTTAGGCCTATGAAAACCCGTAGCCTTTTAAAACCTCTATGGGGCGGATCTCCTGTAAAAGGGTGTTGATTAAATCATCAGCTACTCAAACAACCAGTGAATGCTCTGCGATGGAATATCCGATTTATCTCACGTGAACACACAGATGTGTGAAAGTGAAGGAAATAACAACGCAAGTCCGTATTTTCAACACCATAGTGTACTTTTATGAAAACCACACACATTACTGCTGTCCTCTTGCATTTTCGTCATTATGTCGACACGAAGCCATGCTGGGTTCTTTTTCAGAACCATGGACAGCGGACGCTGGAAAGCGCCTCCTACCAGAGCCGCCGTCAGCTGTAGGCCTGTTCACGTAACCCTTTCAGATGTGGTTGTGGGTCATGAAAGAATGACGTGAAGAATATGCTTTACATTATGATAGATAAAATCATGACAGACCATTTCCAAACCAGGCTCATGTCATTTTTCATCTCATGGTTTGGAGTTTGAACAGGAATTACGGTTTGAGCAGCGTCCATGGGATTTCATGTTCATTTCTCTCTCTCTCTCTCTCTCTCTCTCTCTCTCTCTCTCTCTCTCTCTCTCTCTCTCTCTCTCTCTCTCTCTCTCTTTCTCTCTCTCGTTGGTAAAACCTACACGGTTAGTCCTGAGGTCAAGGCCTCTCGTCTTTCTGTAGATCAACAGGACTGGGCTAATATGGTTAATGACATGGAGAGCATGAATGTGCTGCCATTTTGGGTTCTCGAGTAAGAAAGGACACAAAGGAGTTGCCATTTTGGGTCAGCCACCACCATAAGTTCATGATGTCAGAGACATTGACCAGGTTTAAATATAGCATAGTATAGAGTATTGCATGGAGTAAGCTTGGTGTACGAGTACTGATGTGTCACAGTGTTCATTGCGTCGCTCATCAATATAGCTTCCACCCTCACTTTGCCCTTACTGGGTTCAAACTCAGGTTCAAGCTCCCAGCTATGCCATCGAGAAGCAAGCAATTCAATGGCGCGGGTGTGCGGTATTTATACAGAGGAGTGAGTTTAACCAATTCAACTTGGTTACACATGCCTGATAAGAAACATCTCCTCACTGTCAATATTATCAAACTTTGACACATAAAGATCTTTGTCCAGCAGCTGATCTTATGAGAAACTATGAATACAATATCATTTTTATAACAGAATTGTCTACTAGTACATATTTGATGTGTGCTACATGTGTTTTACATGACATGCGTTGTTGTAGGATATATGGATGATCATGGTAGTGTTTTTGTCTTGCAGACGGATTGTGACTCTATTCTGTATTGATACAGTAGAAGGTTTCTAATATGAAAAGCAAAACGGTCTTTAGTGATGGAGACGCCGGATTGCCCGGGCCTAGAAACAGGCTGGTACCAGACTCCTAGCATGACCCCAGCCTGGCTCCTAGCATGACCCCAGCCTGGCTCCTAGCATGACCCCAGCCTGGCTCCTAGCATGACCCCAGCCTGGCTCCTAGAATGACCCCAGCCTGGCTCCTAGCATGACCCCAGCCTGGCTCCTAGCATGACCCCAGCCTGGCTCCTAGCATGACCCCAGCCTGGCTCCTAGCATGACCCCAGCCTGGCTCCTAGCATGACCCCAGCCTGGCTCCTAGCATGACCCCAGCCTGGCTCCTAGCATGACCCCAGCCTGGCTCCTAGCATGACCCCAGCCTGGCTCCTAGCATGACCCCAGCCTGGCTCCTAGCATGACCCCAGCCTGGCTCTCCACATTGAAAACTGGACCGATGCCATTCAGGCATGAATTAGACGTTGATGAAGCTTAAAAGGTGTATTTTTTCATCATAACACATTCTCACTCTGAAATGAGGTGGAATGTGTTGCATGGATTTGGATAAGGATTCATACTGATAGTGACATTCACCATTATCACCCGTGGTTGGGTCTACATTTGTGTTTATTGGACTATTATGTGTTTGGGCAAAATATTGTGTTTATTATTATTTGTGTTTATTGGAGTATAAATATGAAAACCTTAGTAGTACCTGAGTACTGTAACCTGTGTATCTATGTGCGTAGTATATTCATCAGCCTCCGGCATTTCTTGAATATGCTATTTGAATAAGATTTTCCTGCCTGACAGGTCTTACTCTGTGTTATTTGGCTGCTGGCTAATAATAATTGGCTGTGTTATTCAGAATGCAGGCGCCAGCGTTGTCATGTCACCCTCCATACCGCTCCGTCTATCGTGCGTGTGCACGAACGGTGATCTGCTCGGCACCTCGGCGCACGCAAGCAGACATGTGACACATGCAGGCGATGCGCATGACACCGTCTACAGCACAGTGCACTCTTCCCCCGGGCTCCTTCAGTTTAAACCTGTACCAACAATATCCAGCTGCCCTTTAGTTTAGTGAAATGGGCTCCACTTTTCAGGATGTATTTGAAATCCAGCGTTAGCATTGATGTGACTGGAAAGCTTACTGTATATGAAAACAGTATGTATTTAATATCTTCATTTTTTTTTTTTACATTGAAATAGTTTCACTGTTGTGTTTTTTTTTTACATTTCAGTCAGTTCCCACAGTACGAGGGTACACTCTGTTGATATGGCAATGTGATACTATATATGTCACTACTAGTCCGATATTGTTGGTCATTGATTGACCAGTGTGTAGGCTACATGATTGATTTCTCCTGTCAGCTAAAATAAACAATGGAAGTACAGTGTTACACCACAGCGTTTAGATGGATGACGAACACAGGGAAATCTCTTCACCAAATGCATGCTGGGCATTGTTATTATCAGGGCTTCGTATCCGCGCTCCCAGGGCCTATCTGTGGTATTGAGTATCTCTCTCTCTGTCCCGACTCTTCCCCTGGCAGCTAACCTCTCGTCACCATGCTCTCCTCGAGGGAGAGCCCGTTTCAGGTCTAGAGCCCGCTGGTATCCTGTCACACAAATGTTGAATCAAGCAGCCTAGCCAGTCACTACGAATTCAAATAAACCCTGAACATACCAAACGAAGTAGTCCAGAAGAAGTTCTTGCTGCATCGCATCGTAGGTTTATGGGTAGGTCTGATTTCGGACTGGGGGGATCACTAGCCGCTTAGACCGGAAACCACAACTACAAAGTAAATAGGCTATTGGCGTCCATTTTAAAATGGAAACTCCAAAACTCCAAGCTTGAGAACATGGAGGGAAGCTTCTGCTACTGCAACATGGTTGCAGGGTTAACGCGAAGACCTCCCAGAAGGCCTCATTTGATCCCCGGCATTATAGATTATCTGATCTAATTATTCCCCACCAGATAGTTGGTGTGGATTAGAGAGCATGCCAGGTCTCTCCAGTCTCATTAGACTCTGCTCTCTCCTTAATCCAATGTGCTCATCCTGCTTTTCTGTTGCCGGGTATCCGACCTGACAGGTGTTGACAACAATGACCGTTCGGTTATTTCATTTGATTGACTTTAACAGTGAGATCGACTGTGGTTGCACGCGGCTACATTCTGTGTATTTTGCATGGTAATTTACACCAGCTCTGTGTATGAATTGTGCCTCCCTCAAATTTGCCAAACATGTTCTGTAGTTGATCTTTGAGAGGAAGCGCCTAACCAGTGTTGTGTTTGTGGAGCTAAACCAGTGAAAACACATGTCAAAAACCTCATTTTTGACTCTGAACTGAACTTTGACTGACAAGTGAGCTCTGTGGTGCAGTCCTCCTTCTACCAACTACGCACCATATCCAAGATCAAGTCCTTCCTCACCCCCAGTGACCTACGGAGGGTCGTCCTCATGCTCATTTTCTCCTGGTTAGACTATTGCAACTCTCTATGCTGGGGCTACAGACAAAACCATCCATCGCCTGCAGTTAGTACAAAATGCCAGGGACCAAAATGAGGGACCACATCTCCCCTGTCCTCATCTCCCTCCACTGGCTTCCAGTGAAGCAGAGTTATATATACGATCTGCATGTTTGCTTTCAAGGCTCTCAACGGTCTCACCCCGGCCTACATCAAGGACCTCCTGGACCAGTCCCCCACCTCTAGGTCCAGGCCCAAGCTCAGATCTGATCCTGGACCAGTCCTCCACCTCTAGGTCCAGGCCCAAACTCAGATCTGATCCTGGGCCAGTCCCCCACCTCTAGGTCCAGGCCCAAGCTCAGATCTGATCCTGGACCAGTCCTCCACCTCTAGGTCCAGGCCCAAGCTCAGATCTGATCCTGGACCAGTCCCCCACCTCTAGGTCCAGGCCCAAGCTCAGATCTGATGACAAACTTAGCCTGAGGGTCCCACGGACAAACCTAGTGAGGAAGGGTGACCGTGCTTTAGGGCCAAACTTTAGGGCCAAACTTAAAACACACCTTTTCAATGTTGTATTCTGAACTAGCGTGACTTCTGTCATGAATGTTTCAGTCTTTCAGTCTCCTGTTCTCTAACTGTTGTCTCTGTGTTGTCGTGTCTCGTTCTGTTACCTATCTCCTACCTGTCTCTTGTCTTTGAAATCGAGAGTTTAACTTGTTTTTTGAATGATTTTTCACGGTGCCCACCCACATCCATTGTATGACCAAAACGGTGGTAGAGCAATTATCAGACTTTCTCAAAAGTGCTAGTTTTATCAACGTTTTGATCTGAACAATTGCATATTATGATCATAAGTAACCTTAAAACAGGGCTAAACATGCATTTCCCCTTTACTACTCCTTTAATGAATGAATTAATAAATGAAGGAATAAATAGTTCATTCATTCATTCAATGATTCATTCATTCATTCATTCATTCATTTTTGGAAATCAGTATCGATACCCATAACTTGGCAGTCATGTAGCCTAATTAAGGTTACAGCAAAAAAAAAAAAAAGATTTTAGTATCACTAACCGAATCGATATTGAATCGTGATAATCGATTCTGAACCTTGTGAATCGGAATCGAATCGATTCTTGAAATTCGAATCGATACCCAGCCCTATTCTGTAGTCAGTCTCTAGTCAGTTGATAGAGTTTGTCTGTGTTTAATCCGCCGGTGTCTCTCGTGTTCCCAGCCCTCTCTCATGCCGGAGACTGGCCGCTCACACTGACGGTGCAGGATGAGAAGATGGCCCAGCTGCTTGTACCGCCAGGGCTAGACAGCTTCCGCCCGCTCTGTCCGGAGTCCCTCGAGGCCATCGAGAGGCGGATCGCCGAGGAGAACGCTAAGAGGCCCAAGGGGGAGCGGGGTGGCGGCGGCGGCGGCGGCGATGACGAGAACGGCCCCAAGCCCAACAGCGACCTGGAGGCGGGCAAGTCCCTCCCCTTCATCTACGGGGACGTGCCCAAAGAGATGGTGTCCACCCCCCTGGAGGACCTGGACTCTTTCTACTGCAATCAGAAAGTGAGGGTTAATCTGCGCCCGCCGGAGGGGGAGGCCCTCTTTGTTGTCCGGGGGCCAGGTTTAGCCGTTGTCTAGGCGATGCAGCATGTCGTTACCCACCCCTAAGCCTTTGTATCCCAGGGAACAGCAGGGGTGTCTGAGGGGGGCTCGTGTGTGAGGACCGCCGGGGGAGGCGGAGCCAGCAAATCACACTCCGTTGTGTCTGGTCGTGTGCTTATATACCGTGCACTCAAACGGTGTACAAGTGGCCAGGTTCATTCCTGCACTTACGAGAAGGCTCGGCTTCGATTAACTGCTGTATTGTTGTACTGCTGCCGTGGGTGGTTTGTGGTGTAAAAAAAAAAAAAACGAAAGACTGATAGCCATCTCTCCTTCCTCTCTCTCTCTCTCTCTCTCTCTCTCTCTCTCTCTCAGACCTTTATAGTGTTGAACAAAGGGAAGGCCATCTTCCGTTTCAACGCCAACCCTGCCTTGTATGTTCTCAGCCCTTTCAACCCTCTTAGAAGAATATCAATTAAGATTTTGGTACACTCATATCCTTTCATTCAAAACATACCACGTTAGGCATTCATGAGTCAGATGAAGTGTGTTTGTGCCCTGTATCTGTCTGCACACTTACATAATTAGCAAAGCACAATGAGCCGTCTTCATCCTGGCGCTAAGCTGAACGAATGTATGGCGGTCACCCGATATGTTGTATGTCTGAGCTGGGTGTTGTGTGTCATTGTGTAAACAACGTTGAATCAACCGGTCTGGACGGTTTCCTTGACAACTGCCTCCACATTGTTCAACATTGTGATCATGTGCACCATCCTGACCAACTGTGTGTTCATGACCATGAGTCAGCCTCCGGAGTGGGCCAAGAATGTCGAGTGAGTGGTCCCACGAACCCGCAGAACCCCCCCCCCCAAAAAAACCCAACAACAAACAAACATGAGTGCACCTGCAAATACACATATTGAGTCTTGTGTGTGTTTAACATGTCCCTTTTCGTTTTGAACAGGTACACATTCACTGGGATTTATACGTTTGAGTCCCTGGTTAAGATTCTGGCTCGAGGCTTCTGTGTAGGGAAGTTTACTTTCCTCAGAGATCCATGGAACTGGCTGGATTTCTGTGTTATTACAATGGCGTAAGTACTGCCTCTCACAATTCATTCACATTTACTGTTACTACTCCCCCAATAACTAATGTTAACAATTTATTATGTATGGCCTTGGGACGTAGGGAGAGAAAGTGAAAACATGCGCCCCTAGCGGATTTGTTCTTATCGGAGAGGAGTTTCCCATAGACCGGATTTTCTAATAATTACTACGAAGACATTTCGGTGAAGTTATCAAAACAAAAACTTGTGAGTGTCTTTTCAGTAATAACCTACTAACCGTGAGAATTTCAAACAGTATTTCGCCTTCTTTCAAATTTTCGAAATTGCTCCATTCCTCCAGTCAAAGTCAATGGAATTTAAGAAAAATATTTTCATAATAATCGGATTGTGATTGAAAATCAACTATGATCACCAGAATCAATAAAGTTTGTCTCCAACTATTTGCCGTTTAAGGCATTCTACTAACTTTTCGGTGTCGACCAAGATATAATTTTTCAAAAGACGTGTCTATGAGAAATCCCATTCATTCTCTCGGCATTAGGAACGCTACCAATAGGGGGCGATGAGATTACTTTCCCTTCCTATAGTTTGTAGTGCTTTTATAACGAACCTACTACTGTACTACTCTTAGTGTCCTCTTTTTTTCTTACTAACACCTTTATATCACAACTGTGTTGCCGATCTTTCAAGTTGCTGATGTCAGTAGCCTACTATCTGCTGTTCTGGCTCACAATGACTGAACCATCGTTGATTTAGTAGGAGACTATTATTGTTCCTAAAGCAGCAATGGCATACTAATGTGGTAGTTTGAGAATTCATTGGAGCAGCCATATTGCAATCCTGTGTTGGATGTGTGGTTCCTACCGCAGAATGTTCCCAGATACTACGTATCTACATGACCTCTATCTCAACATGTAACACTGTGTGAGAGCTTAGGACCCCAGTCACATTACACATGCTGTAGATTGTATATGTATTTTCTCCTGAACTATACAAACTCTATTGTCATTTTTAATTTCCCTGCAGGTATGTAACTACTTTTGTACGTCTAGGCAATGTTTCAGCTCTACGCACTTTCAGAGTACTGAGAGCTTTCAAAACTATTTCAGTCATCCCAGGTAAGGAGTGGCTGCTGTCAGGCGTTACAGTAGCTAGCACCCATGTGATGTTTCCTTCTCTTCCTCCTCCTCCTCCTCTTCCTCCTTCTTTCCCTGCAACTGCGTTGTTGTCCTGTCATGGCATTGGTATGTGACCCTCCCCCCTTATTGCAGATATATCACAGAGTTTGTGGACCTGGGCAATGTGTCAGCTCTAAGAACATTCAGGGTCCTGCGAGCTTTGAAAACTATATCGGTCATCCCAGGTGAGAGTCAGGTCTGAGGTGAAAGGTTAAAGGTTAGGGGGCCCATAGGCCGGTACTCCATCAACATGAGCAGGGCCACTCCACCCTGTGCTTCTCCTCAGGCGTGATGGTTTTGGTTTGCCTCCCATGCCAGCGAAAGCAGGAATCTGAAACAAGTCCATCAAAATGGAACGGATTTCTCGCTTTTAGACATACTATTTCATCTGGTTTTTATTCATTAATTTCATTTTCTCAGAAGAGCTTCAGGGGTCTGGTAGATAATGTTGGCGTGGTGCTTGTGTAATGTACAGTATGTGGTGCTGTCCCAGTTCTGCTTTTCTGTCCTATTCTGCACTGCATGCTGGGTAGGCTGCTGTCCTGCGCCATGTCCCTCGACTGCGGTCTGTCTTCGTTCAACGAAGGCCGTCTCCATTCGTTCAGTGAAGACAGACTAGGCGGTTGTGGGGTCGGGGTGTGTGGAAGCAGCGCACCTCACCCTCACCCTCACCCTCGCATCCCGTCACCGTCATGCATGCTCTTACTGTACCGTGAGTCATCGGTAACACTTTACAGTAAGGGTACATTAATAATCATTAGTTAATGCATTATTAAGCAATAAGTAACAGTTAACTAATGTCTCTATTAACCATTTACTAATATTATTTATGTTAACTAAGTTTAACTCACCTAACCCTAACCCTAACCCTAACCTTAACTAAGGTATTAATTAACATTAGTAACCTAACCTTACCCTAAATAAGCATTAGTTAACAGTTAACTAATGTTTTTTTGTGACCCTTATTGTAAAGTGTGACCGAGTCATCTTATTTTGGCCCGAATTCAGTAAGATTTATAATACACACATCTGTATGTCAGTGTCTGGCCACAAACTATAACTACACACCATTATAACTGCAAGTACTACTCTATCTTCCTCTGAATTAATGCTTAGAACGTATAAAACGCCTATCCTCTGTACGTTTAAAGCAGTTGCCTAGTGCTACTGTACAGTATATTATACTGTTGTTCTGAACAGATGGTGGTCGGTACAGATCTTGCCTGTTACCGTAGTTTGTTGACAGCTGGGTAATTTTCATGACTGAGCAGATGTGTGCTGTAAATATACTTCTGAAATTTCAGAAAAGAAGGCTCATACGATATTGGAGAGTCATTATTGGCCTCGTCACACCGTTGAGAAAATGTCACATTATCGTTCTCATACCAATAATATGAGCCGCTTTTCAGACACATTCAGCGTTTCGTGCCTCATAATGGGTGTAGAGCTCGTTGGCGTCAGCCGACCGCTTCACGCTGTGGTGTCTACACACGCTCCACCGGGCATGGGGGCTGCTTTGTTTTCATTCGCCGTCGTAGATAAACCGCTCAGACTAACGGAGAGCTCGTACGTACGCCCGGCAGGCCTGAAGACCATCGTGGAAGCCCTGATCCAGTCGGTGAAGAAACTGTCCGACGTCATGATCCTCACCGTCTTCTGCCTGAGCGTCTTCGCCCTCATAGGGCTGCAGCTGTTCATGGGGCACCTGCGCCACAAATGCATCCGGATACCACCCAACTCCACCGACAGCCACTTCAACGTGGTGGGCCGGAACTTCACAGACTACATCAACGACGAAGGTGAGCATTTTGGGGTGTTGTTGTCGGGAGTGTTAGATACAGTAGATGGCTTATTTTATTGTCATCGTGTCCTTTACAGGAAATCTGTTTTGTCTTTATGTCACCTTACATGAACACAACAGACACTTCACCAGCGCACAACCCACACTGTGCAGATACACACACGTCACCAACCACGTTTAAGCACACATACCTATAAACATAACGTACGGCGAGCTGGGCGTGAGGTCGGGGGCTGTGCTCTGTGAGTCATGGGGCGGACGGGGGCTAGACAAGCGGGCACTCGCTGGAGAGAACGATGAGGAATGACAGAGGTTGGGGGGGGGCAGTGTTCCCCTGGTGGGGAGATGTCATGTGGCACATAATCACAACAGAGTCTGTGTGTGTGTGTGTGTGTGTGTGTGTGTGTGTGTGTGTGTGTCTGTCTATGTTTGTGTATGTGTCTGTGTGTGTTTGTGTTTGTGTTTGTGTGTGTGTCTGTGTGTGTCTTTGTCTGTATCTGTGCGTGTGTGTGTGTGTGTGTGTGTGCACACGCATGTGTGTCTGTGTGCGTGTCTGTGTTTGTGCGTCTGTGTATGTTTGTGTGTGTATCTGCGTGTGTGTCTGTGTATGTGTCTTTCTGTGTGTGTGTGTGTGTCTGTCTGTGCGTGTGTGTGTGTGTGTGTGCATCTGTGTCTGTGTCTGTGTGTGTGTGTGTGTGTGTGTGCGTGTGTCTGTGTATGTGTGTGTGTGTCTGTCTGTGCGTGTGTGTGTGTGTCTGTCTGTGTCTGCGCGTGTGTCTGTCTGTGTGTGTCTGTGCATGTGTGTGCGTGTGTGTATGTGTGTGTCTGTGTGTGTGTGTGTCTGTGTGTGTCTGTGCATGTGTGTGTGTGTGCGTGTGTATGTGTGTGTCTGTGCGTGTGTGTGTGTGTGTATGACAGCAGTAGCGCTGAGCTGGTATCGAGCCGTAGAGGACCCTGAGTCACTGTCTCAGCGGAAGGGAAATTGTATGCAGATGGCCTTTACAGAGTGACCAGGGCAGCACAGACTCACAGTCCTCCCTCCATCCCATACTTCTATACTACTGCGTAAACACAACACTAGGACTTACAAACACAAATGTATTATTGTTAAGAATTTTTTGTATATATATATTTTATTTTATTTTTAAGAGATTTGACCGTACTGGAGTGACCCTAATAGAAATTCCTTGTGGCGACCTCCCTTACTAACTCTCTGTTTTCACTGTAGCAAATCATTACTACATCCCAGGTAAAAAAGATGCCTTGCTATGTGGAAACGGCACAGAACAAGGGTAAGATTTAACCCCCATTTGTCTGGTTATCAGCTTATCATATTGTATGTTTTAGTGTGTCTGTCTGTGTGTGTGTGTGTGTGTGTGTGTGTTTGTGTGTGTGTGTGTGTGTGTGTGTGTATCCGTCCTTGTGTGTGTGTGTCCTTGTGTGTGTGTGTGTTTCCGTCCCTCTGTGTGTGTGTGTGTGAGTGTGTGTGTGTGTCCTTGTGTGTGTGTGTGTGTCCGTCCCTCTGTGTGTGTGTGTGTGTGTGTGTGTGTGTGTCCGTCCCTCTGTGTGTGTGTGTGTGTGTGTGTTTGTCCATCTATCCTCACCTATCGTGGTGTAAGCTTGCTTATGTGTATTATGTGGTCTATCCTGATAATAGCCTATACAGCACATTGTGAATGGAGAGGGAACTGTGTTTGACTTCCCCTGGCTTCTCCTCTGTTGTAGACAGTGCCCAGAGGGGTTCAGATGCATCAAAGCGGGCCGGAACCCAGACTACGGATACACCAGCTTTGATTCGTTCGGCTGGGCCTTCCTGTCGCTGTTCAGATTGATGACGCAGGACTACTGGGAGAACCTCTATCAGCAGGTCTGCATGGGACAATCAGGGGCTGCAATTCAATCAGACCTGCCACAGGGGTGTTCTCTCTCTCTCTCTCTCCCTCTCTCTCTCTCTATCTATCTCTCCCTCTCTTTCTTTGCTTCTCTCGCTCTCCCTCTATCTCTCCCTCTCTCTCTCTTTCTCTGTTTCTCTCTCTCTCTCACTCTCTCTGTCTCCCCTCTCTGAATTGCCTTGTATGCCTAGTGCATGCGTCGCCCCGGCCAAAAACATGAGTGTGCAGGATCTTGTGTTATGTACTGTAATCAGGTTTTGGGCGGGATCAGTCCTCAGGATGCTGGAACAAAGGGACTCAAGTATTTTATGTTCAACCAATTACGCAGCTCAAACCAGCTCAGTCTAACATGCCTACTTTAGATTTGTCCTTATCCCTTATGGTGTGTTGTATGCTATTGGCTATGCTATACAACGGCTTGTGTGAATACTTGATTGTGATTCACATTATTTCTGCGCAATGCCGAGTATATACGCCCGGCAACTCACCCTTGTTCTACATCAATGTGCAACTCAAAATACGACCTACAGTAGCAACCCAAACAATGACCCATAGCAGCCCAAACTACAGTAATGCCATACTGTACCTGATATTGCTAGCTAGCCATGAGCAAAGTGTAGGCTTCTGCCTATCTGCTGTGCAACATATCAACCGTCCAGTTGTCAAATCTAATGTCCAACAAGCTGTTTATGATAGCCAGACACTTCATTGTCCTCAAATCAATAACCTTTTTCCACATCAAATACAGTATGTGTTACTGTTAATCGTAGCTTCCAAGCACATGGGATGTGACAGGGTTTGGTCTAGGTGAGTGATAACGTCACAACATTAGATTTGGGTGGAGGGAGCTAAAGCTAATGTGAGCATTAGATGTATTTTGTTTTCAGAATGATGTTTTCTGTTGTATATAAGCGGGATAATAAACTCAGTCGAGCCGGTTGTTGTACGTATGGTGTTGTAGATATGATCTTTGTGTGTATGGTGCGGTAGATATGATCTGTGTGTGTATGGTGTTGTAGATATGATCTGTGTGTGTATGGTGTGGTAGATATGATCTGTGTGTGTATGGTGCGGTAGATATGATCTGTGTGTGTATGGTGTGGTAGATATGATCTGTGTGTGTATGGTGTTGTAGATATGATCTGTGTGTGTATGGTGTGGTAGATATGATCTGTGTGTGTATGGTGCGGTAGATATGATCTGTGTGTGTATGGTGTGGTAGATATGATCTGTGTGTGTATGGTGTTGTAGATATGATCTGTGTGTGTATGGTGTGGTAGATATGATCTGTGTGTGTATGGTGCGGTAGATATGATCTGCTTGTGTATGGTGTTGTAGATATGATCTGTGTGTGTATGGTGTTGTAGATATGATCTGTGTGTGTATGGTGTGGTAGATATGATCTGTGTGTGTATGGTGTTGTAGATATGATCGGTGTACGTATGGTGTTGTAGATATGATCTGTGTGTGTATGGTGTGGTAGAAATGATCTGTGTGTGTATGATGTGGTAGATATGATCTGTGTGTGTATGATGTGGTAGATATGATCTGTGTGTGTATGGGGTTGTACAGTATGTTGTGTTTTTGGACCCCAGGAAAACAAGACGTCACCAAACGTGGATCCTAATAAACGTACACTCATACCTCCTCGCTCACTCACATATGTCTCTCCCCCGTAGACCCTGAGGGCTTCTGGGAAGCCCTACATGCTGTTCTTCGTGCTGGTCATCTTCCTGGGGTCCTTCTACCTGGTCAACCTGATCCTGGCGGTGGTGGCCATGGCCTACGACGAGCAGAACCAGGCCACCATCATGGAGGCCCAGCAGAAGGAGGAGGAGTTCCAGGCCATGCTGGAGCAGCTGAGGAAACAGCAGGAGGACGCGCAGGTACGGTATCGCCTCCCTGTCTACTCAACGCTACAGCTCAACACTACGGCCGACACTACAGCTCAACGCTACAGCCCAACACTACAGCTTAACACTACGGCCGACACTACAGCTCAACGCTACAGCCCAACACTACAGCTTAACACTACGGCCGACACTACAGCTCAACGCTACAGCCCAACACTACTGCTGACACTACAGCTCAACACTACAGCTCAACACTACGGCCGACACTACAGCTCAACACTACAGCTCAACACTACAGCCCAACACTACAGCTCAACACTACAGCCCAACACTACAGCTTAACACTACAGCCCAACACTACAGCTTAACACTACAGCTCAACACTACGGCTCAACACTACAGCTAACTCTACAGCTGACACTACAGCTCAACACTACAGCTCAACACTACAGCTAACTCTACAGCTGACACTACAGCTCAACACTACAGCTTAACACTACAGCCCAACACTACAGCTCAACACTACAGCCCAACACTACAGCTTAACACTACAGCCCAACACTACAGCTTAACACTACAGCCCAACACTACAACTCAACACTACAGCCCAACACTACAGCTGACACTACAGCTTAACACTACAGCCCAAAACTACAGCATAACACTACAGCTCAACACTACAGCTCAACATTACAGTCCAACACTACAGCTTAACACACTAGCTACAGTAAATGCTACAGCTCGAGGCTTCTGAGTCTCGCGTCGCCCCTGACGACCGCGTCTGCGTGTTGATTGGCCGGCAGGCGGCGGCGGCGCTGGCCACCGCGGAGAGCGGGGAGTACGGCGATAGAGGGGCGCTCGCCGAGAGCTCGTCCTCCACGTCCAAACTCAGCTCCAAGAGCGCCAAGGAGAGACGCAACCGACGCAAGAAGAGGAGGGACGAGGAGGAGAAAGTAGAGGACGGGAAGGTTCCCCGTTCGGAGTCGGAGGACAGTATGATAAGACAGACTCGCTTCCGGTTCTCCGTCGACGGAAACCTGCTCTCCTACGACATGAGGTGTTCGACGCCGCACCAGGTCAGACCGCTGTTCCTACGCTGCTTCTCCACACGTTTATGCTTTTCTTTCTACATTCTGGTCCATTTCTATATTTCAGTTGCTTTCGTTTTACTTTTTGGTCGGTTTGGTCGTCATCGTCTTCATCATCATCACCATCATCGCCATCGTCATCCTCCTCTCGATCAACATCTTCTTGATCAGTTATCTGCAGTGATATCATTCTCTTATTGATCATTTTCATCGGCATCAACATCATCTTCTCTTTCATCATCAGTGTACTAAAGTTCTTTCTATGAAATTTTTAGATTTTATTATTGAGATCCTGACTGTATCACTCCTTAGATGTATCTCAATATCATCAACATCATCATAATTGTCACAATCATCAGCATCATCACCATCATTATCATCATCATCACCATCATCATCATCATCATCATCACCATCACCATCACCATCATCATCATCATCATCATCATCACCATCATCATCATCATCGCCATCATCATTGAGAACATGACATCTCTTTACCCAAACTCAACCACTGAATCAGGGGTCTATTCCAGCAGAGACCACCTTTAAGAATCCATGCGCTTCCCGTCAGCTCTGTGACGGTGTGTCTCTGCTAGTGACGGCTGCTCTGAGGCCTGTTTCTCTCTCCCAGTCAGCTCTGTGACGGTGTGTCTCTGCTAGTGACGGCTGCTCTGGGGCCTGTTTCTCTCTCCCAGTCAGCTCTGTGACGGTGTGTCTCTGCTAGTGACGGCTGCTCTGGGGCCTGTTTCTCTCTCCCAGTCAGCTCTGTGACGGTGTGTCTCTGCTAGTGACGGCTGCTCTGGGGCCTGTTTCTCTCTCCCAGTCCTTCCTGAGCGTCCGCGGACCGCTGTTCTCCTCCAGACGGAACAGCCGGGCCAGCCTCTTCAGCTTCAGGGGCCGCGCCGGCTCCGAGAACGACTTCGCCGACGACGAGCACAGCACGTTCGAGGACAGCGGCAGCCGCCGCGGCTCCCTGTTCGTCCCCCGGCGGTCCGACCGGCGCGGCAGCGACGTGAGCCAGGGCAGCCTGCTGTCACGCCACGTCCAGCTGCCGCCGGCCAACGGGAGGAAGATGCACAGCTCGGTGGACCGCAACGGCGTGGTGTCCCTGGTGGGTGGGTCTTCACTGTCCTCGTCGCCGGCGGGGCTGTTTCTGCCAGAGGTGACGGTAGATACGGCCACCTCTGACCATCACAACGTAAGGATGCTTTAGGGCGGGGCAGCCCGGCTCCCTGTGTGACCACGCCCGCTCTGTGCTGGTGGCCCCGCCCCCCGCTGTGACTGGTCCACAGCAGCGACATCTGTAACTCGGCCGCCTGCAACGTAGTGACCCTGTTTTTTTTTTCCTTGTCTTTCTTCTCTCTCTCCCTCTCTCTCTCTCTCTCTCTCTCTCTCATTCTCTGTCTCTCTGACTCATTCGTTGTAATTTGCTTTTTTATGACATTTTATATTTAGCATACTCTTCAGTTGTGCCCCTTACATAAAAATACTCATGTTCATGTTAATTATTACCTCCATGTTAAGCTAGTGACCCTGTTGATTTTCATTGTCTTTCTTCTCTCTCTCTCTCTCTCTCTCTCTCTCTCTCTCTCTCTCTCTCTCTCTCTCTCTCTCATTCTTTGTCTCTCTGACTCACTTGTTGTAATTTGCTTTTTTATGACATTTTATATTTAGCATCAGTTGTGCCCCTTACATAAAAATACTCATGTTCATGTTAATTATTACCTCCTTGTTAAGCTAGCAAACCTATTAAGTAAACACTTTTTATAGGTGCCTTCGTTTTGTGGCACTGACATATTAGTTCATCGGTCTGTGTTTCTGTGTTGTCATCTGTAGATGCCTCCAGTTATGTCACTTCCTGTAACGCGTGAGCGTGTCTGTGTGCAGGGCACCACCACCGAGACGGAGTACACAAAGGAGAGATGCGGATCCTACCGAGCCTCCATGGACTTCCTGGACGACCCAGAGGCCAGACAGAGAGCCCTGAGTGTGGCTAGCGTCATAACCAACACAATGGAAGGTAGGGGCACGCTCTACCTCAGCTAGGGCTGTATATCATCTTGGATTTCGCGATACGATACGCATCACGATACACAGGTCACGATTCGATATGTATCACGATACAGAGGTCACGATACAATACGATACGATACGTATTGCGATACACACATCATTTACTGAAAGATTTTAAGTGTTCAAGACTGAAAACTGAATGGCTCATATGCACTATATAGATAACTCAAACTCAATGACTGGACAGAGAGCTAGCTAATAAATATTTTACATTTGATATCCATGCTTTTTAAACTGTCAACATTGTAGTATTTATGGTTTTTCAAAATTATTTATATGTATGCTTTTTTAACTTAATTCTGTAGAATATGCTTTTTAAACTGGATTTAAAAATTTAAATAAAAAAATAAAAAACTTTTTTTTTTTTTAAATTTTACAGCGCCCGGCTGTATCGATACTCCGGGCTGAAAGATCAATACAGTATCGCGAGACTACGTACCGCGATGCATCGTTTTATCTCCCGGTGTACCGTTAAAAGCAAAAACTCTTAACAGCGAAGACATCGCTGTATGTCCTTGTCTGTCTCTGTGTCTATTAGAACTCGAAGAGTCGAGACAGAAGTGTCCTCCTTGCTGGTACAAGTTCGCTAACACCTTCCTGATCTGGGAGTGCTGTCCGGCGTGGATGAAGATCAAGTTGTTTGTGAAGCTGATCGTGACGGACCCGTTTGTTGAGCTGGCGATCACCATCTGTATCGTCATCAACACACTCTTCATGTCCATGGAGCATCATGAAATGGACACCGACTTCATCAATATGCTCACCGTTGGAAACTTGGCAAGTAGTCCGCATCATTTTGTAGCGAGTGCTTTGCGCGGGAACTATTTGTACTGGTACGAGTACCTTTATTCTTATAAAATCGTTTTTTAATTGTCTGTAATGTTTTATACAGGTGTTCACAGGCATCTTCACTGCTGAGATGCTCTTGAAGATTATCGCTTTGGATCCGTACTACTATTTCCAAGAGGGATGGAATATATTTGATAGCATCATCGTCAGTCTGAGCTTGATGGAGCTGGGCTTAGCCAGCGTGCCGGGAATGTCCGTCCTCAGGTCATTCCGACTGGTGAGGAAAAACTTCCTTCCTGTTACCGTAGAGAACGCATGAGGACATATTAAGACATACAGACGTATTTGACTTCAGTGTCTCACCTGTCATCTCCGTCTTCAGCTAAGAGTGTTCAAGCTGGCCAAGTCGTGGCCCACCCTCAACATGCTGATCAAGATCATCGGCAACTCCGTGGGCGCCCTGGGCAACCTGACCCTCGTCCTGGCCATCATCGTCTTCATCTTCGCCGTGGTGGGCATGCAGCTGTTCGGCAAGAACTACAAGGACTGCGTGTGTAAGATCTCCAAGGATTGCACGCTGCCTCGCTGGCACATGTACGACTTCTTCCACTCCTTCCTCATCGTGTTCCGGGTGCTGTGCGGAGAGTGGATCGAGACCATGTGGGACTGCATGCAGGTGGCGGGCCAGACCACCTGCCTCATCGTCTTCTTGATGGTCATGGTCATTGGCAACCTGGTGGTACGTCGCGCCATCCACTCCACGCTACCCAAACATGTTACGATACGGTTACGTTACATTACAGTCATTTAGCAGATACTTTTATCCGACGCGACCTACAATAATCGCATTTAGCGTCGGAAGTCATTGTATTACTACTCGCTAGAAGTGAATCTCCTTTCTAAGACAAGTGACTAAGAGCATAGTCTAGTGCTGAAGGCAAAGTGCAAAATATAATAGGTGCTTAAAATTGAGTGAACACCTTATCACGTTATGCCAATGAAATTAATCTCTAGCTACATATGATTGTGTGTGTGTGTGTGCGTGCGTGCGTGCGTGCGTGCGTGTGTGTGTGCGTGTGTGTGTGCGTGCGTGTGTGTGTTCGTGTGTGTGTGTGCGTGTGTGTGTGCGTGTGCGTGTGCATGTGTGTGTGTGCGTGTGTGTGTGTGTGTGTGTGCCCAGGTGCTGAACCTGTTCCTAGCCCTGCTGCTGAGCTCCTTCAGCGCCGACAACCTGGCCGCCACGGACGACGACAGCGATATGAACAACCTGCAGATCGCCATCGGCCGCATCCAGCAGGGCGTGGCCTACACCAAGGCGCTGCTCGTCCACAGCATCTCCCAGAGGGAGAGGAGGAAGAGGAGGAGGAAGAAGAAGAGCGGCGGCAGCCCCACCGAGGGCAAGCCGCTGGACGAGCTCCACAAGCCCGCGCAGGAGGAGGAGCACAACTGCGTGTCCAACCACAGCGCCGCGGACGTCCGGAAAGACCCGGACCGCCCCAAGGACGGCAACGGGACGGCCGCCAGCGGCGTGGACAACAACGGCGGGAAGTACATTGTCACCGGCGACGGCGACTACATGCCCTACCTCCACAACCCGTGCCTGACGGTCTGCGTGCCCATCGCCGTGGGCGAGTCCGACTTTGACAACCTCAACACGGAAGACTACAGCAGCGACTCCTCCGACGTTGAGGGCAGCAAAGAGGTGAGGACGTTGACCTACGTTGGCCTAGCAGAGTCGGATACTATGTGGAGTTATGGGGGAGGAGGGACATAGGGCATGGTAGACATCGCTCTACTCAGCGCGCGTGTGTGTGGGTGGGTGTGTGTGTGTGTGTGCTAGTGTCTGTGTGTGTGTGTGTGTGTGTGTGTGTGTGCGTGTGTGTGTGTGTGTGTGTAAGTGGGTGGGTGTGCGCGTGGGTGTGTGTGTGCCAGTGTCTGTGTGTGTGTGTGTGTGTGAGTGAGTGGGTGGGTGTGTGTGCCTTTGTGTGTGCACGCCTGTGTGTGTGTGTGTGTGCGCGCCTGTGTGTGTGTGTATGTGTGTGTGTGCGCGCCTGTGTGTGTGTGTGTGTGAGTGAGTGAGTGTGTGTGTGTGTGTGTGTGTGTGTGTGTGTGCGCGCCTGTGTGTGTGTGTGTGTGTGTGAGTGAGTGGGTGTGTGTGTGTGTGTGTGTGTGTGTGTGCGCGCCATACTTGTCAACCCTCACGTTTTTCTCGGGACTCTCCTGTATTTGACCCTTCTTTCCTGCCGTCCTCCCATTTAAATATTTTCCCGTAAATCTCCCGTATTTAACCTTTATTTAAAAAGATGAGAAAGAAGGGTCAAATACGGGAGAATCCCGGGAAAAACGGGAGGGTTGACAGGTATGGTATACGCGCCTGTGTGTGTGTGTGTGTGTGTGTGCGCGCGTGTATGTGTGTGTGTGTGAATATGTCTGATTAAAACTGATTTGGAGGGGATCATTTACCCCTGACAATGCTGTTCTCTGGGGTACCAATTACTGTGATGGGAGGAGAACATGTGCAGTGAGTCATTGGTGCCAACATGGAAACACACAGAGCACCCAGTGCCTTTCACCTGCCTCACAGGACGACACTGAGTTGTGGAGTGATTGTGTGATTACCTCCAACAATCAGAGTTATGTGTTACCCAGATAGCAAGCGGATGTGTAATAATTCTGGGCCATATATGGGCCGGAACTAAGCCACAAGGGCCAGATCTGGCCTGTACATGGCCCAGATCCGCTTGCTATCTGGGTAATCTCTCAATTTTGTATACACTTTTCAACGTAAAAAGTAATGAAACTATTTACTGATTACATTGGCACGCTCTATACAGAGTTGTCACATGAAGTTGCTTTCGTGTAAAAACAGGAACTCTGCCAACCAGACAAGAGATCAATATGAAGGAAAGACAAAGACTGATTGCAGTATTGGCTGTGGTTCTTCGCAGATACATTTGTTGTTTTGAGATAAGTGGCGGTGTCCTTTTGCCGCGGTCTCACTGGGGCACTTAGCCCGCACCCCTATTCATGACGACCCAAGTATGAGCATGTGACAAGACGTTTTACCCCAGAGGCCCCTAGACACCGTGCCCCGTCTAACAAGGAGAGGCCATGGAGACAGGAAAATACCAGCCTTCAGATTACATTATGTGCCATTTAAGTCTGAGTGCACAGCAGCTGCATCCTATTCTTCTGGGAGCCGTTTGTTTCGTGATGTAGAGATGAGAGAGGCCCTTTTCTGCAGGCTCTGAGTGCAGAAAAGAAATACTGTTTCCAACCGTTCGTTGGCAGTTATAAAATGCCATTGTGATGTAGTTTCAATCTGAAGATGTTTTGAATGTCCCCCCCCCCCCCGAGTGCTATGATACTTGTCACTATTTGACATTCTGCAAATTAACGACTTCTTTCAGCTGTGAATGTCCATTGCTTAGATGTGTTGATGTCTGACCAACATTGTTTATTTGCAAAGATGTTGTTGTGGTAACCTTTGGTGTGACTCTTACCACACTTAACCCCCATCTGTTATTGCAGCTGTTTCACAGGGGCTCTCAAGGTTTTCAGTGAGAGGAAACTTGTAAGACCACTTTATTCTACATCACACTCACCATGGATATCGCCTATCCCATTTACAAAACAGAACCACGTCATCATCGGATTGCTCATCCATTTCTTTCTGCTTGGTCATTTTGAAACCCCTCCTCATTAGATTTTTTTTAATACATTTATTGTTAAGCAGCATTTCCGATGCTGCAAACCCTGATTTGTTGATTTTTATTTCAGTTTGGTGTAAGCCTTCTTTGCAATACTGAAATAGTCTCTTTGCACAAGCTCCACTACTTCCTGAAATTGTACAGGCATCTTTATTTCCTGTCCTATACTATTGGATGGAAGTGATTAATCAGGTGCGGCACACCTGATCACACCTGATTAATCACTTCCATCCAATAGTGTAGGACAGGAAATAAATATGCCTGTAGAGTTTCAGGAAGTAGTGGAGCTTGTGCAAAGAGCTCATAGGTCTAGGACTGGGCAACACTGCCAGTTTGATCAACAGATCAGGTGATGGTTTCGTGTGGCTCGATTGGTTGTCTTGTTTTTGGGGGTTCTTCCGCTGGACAGTCAGTGAGCATCCAGAGCCCGTCTGACTGACCTGCTGTAGACTAATGGATTTCGCTTTTTACTTTGACCAAATTCATTTTAGCGGACTGGATCACAGTTCAAACATTTATTATGGCATTTTCCATGAACCAATATTGTCCATAATGGAATGATGAATGCAAACTATTACCTGTGACATTTCGAAAGAAAAAAAAAAGTTGAAACGTATTAACATGGTTTGCTAGTATTACCAGCTAAAATTAATCTAAATTCGGTAGTATCATTTAAAAAATCCAAGTACTGTAGCTAAAATGAGTCTATATATTACATTTACTGCATCTGAAGGGCACATAATCAATCTTCCAGACAACAGACAGTACAGTAATTCGGAGCGCACACCTATATCTGAGAGAACCAGTGCAGTAGCAGCGAGACCCGTGGCGGGCGGCTGTTCTCTACAGGGTGACTACGCCAGCCCTCTCAGCCCTGCAGGGAGCTGTCCGTTAGCGTACACTAGCTTGCTTACATCATTCCCACTCTGCATTAGCTGGTCCCAGGACAGCCCAGCGCTGCTGCACTCCCCAGGAAGGTATCCAAGACCGCTCTCATCACAGGGCTTTTACCAGACACGCCCAGAAGAGACCCACTAAAAGCTGAAGGAGCCAGTCAGCCAGCTTTGGTGTTGATAAATGTTGTTTACAAACTGGTTGAAGTTTGGATTTTTCTCCTTTATCAAGCATATGATTAAATACATATTAAATATGGCTTGTTATTGTTGAATCACTTTGACTTTGGGCTGAATACAGATACTGTGTTCCTATTATTGGCTTTGGCAAACCTTTGCTAGTAACTGCCCATCAAGCCTCTTTAAATATCTTTTCAAGACACCCTATAGACTTTCCTGTGGTTACCAAGTAGTCAGATTGACTGAATGAGAGCCAATGTGTGATACAAATTGTATAGACCGCATTGGTCTGTCCAAAGTCCTATAGCAAAATAATGTGATTGTAGGCTTCTGTTTATCACATTACCCTCCCCACTTCGAGGCTGGAGGAGTTTGATTTCACCCCCCTAGGGTTGCTGGGAGTGATGAAACCCCACTGACACGAGCTCCGCAATGCAGACTGGCCTCTTCGATGCCTCCCTCGGTTAAGTGCACAGCACTGCTTTTCTGCTGTTAAGCTAATGTCGGGATAAATCCTCCTTTCTAAATGACTGAAGCTCGTCAAGTGTGTGGAAACTGCACACGGGTTTTCATGTCAACGAGACAGGTGTTTATCGGTTTGTCTATCTCGTAAATAATAAAGTTTTGGGTAAAAAAAAAAAAGCACTGGACATGAAAATACTGGAGCACACATGTCCATATGGATCACAGGCTTGGTTGAAACATGCACTTGTAGAAAACGCATGCCACCATAATACAGTATGAGTTACTGTACGTGAGATCAATCGTACCTACAGACTTCATGGAGATACAACCATTTTTGTTACAATGGTGATCAAACTAACCAGTACAAATCGGACATTACAAACTACTTCAGTATGTGCCTCAAGTGCGAAGCCTGTGCTGTAGGTACCATTGATTCGCTCTGCATGAAATGATACAGTCCTATTCTAGAGATCCACCCTGCGAGCTTGCAAAATGTCAAGCGGTCTTGCACTCCCGAGTCTTGCACCCCCTGTGGTAGACGCAGTGGCTCAGTGTGTCGGCTCCAGGGGAGATGCTACAGCAGCTAGCATCCCCCGGTAGGCTATAGGCCCTGATGGGGGCTGTGCGCGACGCTAACAGCGGCGTGGTTTGGTTGGTTCTCCCCCCCCCCCCCCCCCCGTGCGCAGATGCTGGCCGACGCCCAGCTCAGCTCCTCCGAGGGCAGCACGGTGGACATCCGGCCCCTGGGTGAGGGAGGAGAGTCCATCGACCTAGAGCCCGAAGAGTCCCAGGAACCCGAGGGCTGCTTCACCGACCGTGAGGCCCCCCTCCCTTGTTTTGTAGTCATTAGTGACCGTCACTGGAGGTTTGGTCTTGATGTCTGCCAAGGTCATTTTTCAGTTTTTTGCAGATGATGAAAGTGTAAATTGTAAGCGTTCAAATTACGTGCCATGCATTGAAATCTGCAAATATTTGAAGAAGATATGCTTCTGTGAATGTCGGTACACCTGCAATCACTAAGCAGAGAAAAAGGGCTTCTCAGATTACGAGCTGTTCACACTTCTCACAGGACATGGACTTTGACGACAAAATATGACTATTTAGCGAACTAAAACTGTTGTTGAGTGGGTTCTTCACAACCTCAACTTTCACAATATAAAAAAAGGAAAACTGTGTGAACCCCCCCCCCCAAAAAAAACCCCAACAACAACGTATTGTTCCCTCTAGCGCATTTTGAAGCCTGCAGACATCAACACCAAACCTCCAGTGTTACTATCATACATTAGACGTGAGAGCCAGTTGAATGTGCGTGTTTCCCTGACTGCGCTTTGCCCCCCGGGCGGGCGGTCGGTCCAGGCTGCGTGCGCCGGTTCCCCTGCTGCCAGGTGAGCGTGGAGCACGGCCGCTGGAGGATGTGGTGGACCCTGAGGAAGACCTGCTTCAGGATCGTGGAGCACAACTGGTTCGAGAGCTTCATCATCTTCATGATCCTCCTCAGCAGCGGAGCCCTGGTGAGTCGGAGATAATCCGGCCGGGATTAAAGGGGGTACTAGCCAGATTATCCGCCGCTTAAGATAAGAGAACCTGCATTTGAACAGATTCTGTTGCTGTAAGTGCTGTAATGGTGACTAATTTAGGCAACATCACGGTCAGGGCTGGCGTCTCCTTTAGGTGGAATAGGCAAAACTTTTTGGGGGGATTCGCAAAAACTTTTTAACGTTCTCATTGGATGCAGTACATGCCAGTGATAATAAAACCAGTCAAAATCACAGATTTCCATGAGAACTCCATTCCCCCAGAAACAGAGATCTGATTGGCTGAGGCCCCAACCGGATGTGATACTCAGGTCATGTTCAAGTGTGTCATAGCCGTCACATGACGACACGATGATGGCACCTCAGTCTTTATTGCTTGATGGAGGGTAGGACTTATCTCAAAAGGGGGCCTCCGCAGAAAAGTTTTCCTAGGGCCTCCGAAAGTCTAGAGTGGGCCCTGACCGCGGCGCCCAGGCTCAGAATTGGCGGCAGAGGTAGAGTAGGGTGTGACTTTGCTGTGTCTGAGGTAACAGTCTGACCTGCTTGTGTTTCTCCCCAGGCGTTCGAGGACGTCTACATAGAGAAGAGGAAGACAATTAAGACCATGTTGGAGTTCGCAGACAAAATCTTCACTTATATCTTCATCCTAGAGATGTTACTGAAGTGGGTGGCGTACGGCTTCGCAAAGTATTTTACGAATGCCTGGTGCTGGCTGGACTTCCTCATCGTCGACGTAGGTCCCCTATTTCACATCACTCACTAATCACTCCTTTGTTTAGGTGGAACATTAAAAATGCTACACACAGGTAATCTACGCAATGCAAAAGCATACAGCAATACAGAAAAAACAACATCAATGCATGATATGAGACGGTATAGAGATGATACCTGTTTGTAGTCATATGTAAAGCCAAACATGTACTTTTCATAGGTGAAAAATACATCACAATCAATTTTCAGCACTGAGATGCGTGAGTACATTACTGGCTGTCATGTGACGCGATCTAGGCGAGTAACTGTCCTTGTCCCGGGAAAGAGCCAGTCGGCCATCACACACATAATAGTGTGTGTGTGTGTGCATGTGTGTGCACTTGTGTGTGTGTGTGTGTGTGTGTGCTCCAGGTTTCCCTGGTCAGCCTGGTGGCCAACGCCATGGGGTACGCTGAGCTGAGCGCCATCAAGTCCCTTCGGACCCTGCGGGCGCTGAGGCCCCTGAGGGCCCTGTCGCGCTTCGAGGGCATGAGGGTGAGAGCCACTACAGTCCCCTGCCTGCCCCACCTCTCAGTACACATTAGGAACCGTCACCGGGGCTTGGGTCCTGATGTAGGGAAAGGTCCTTTGTGTAAATTATAAGCTTTCAAATGATGTGTCGGCATTGATATCTCCAAATAGTTGATGAAGATACAGGTATGCTTCTGTGAATATTGGTACACCTGTAATCACTGAGCAGAGAAAAAGGGCTCCAAAGATGCAGAGTTGTTCAGACTTCTCCCAGGACATGGACTTTGACGACAAAATATGACTATTTAGTGATCCTAAAACAGTTGTTCGTTATACTGAGTGGGTTCTTTGCAACTTCAATTTTCGTAATAAAAAAAGATACTTTGCGCTCTGGCACATTTGAGGACCGCCTACATCAGGACCACATCCCCACTGACTGTCACAATACAGCAGCAGCTTACAAAGCCACACACACGCACACACACACACAAACACACACAAACAAACACACACACACACACACGCACACGCACGCACACACACACACACACACACACACAAGGCAAGGCAAGGCAAGTTTATTTATATAGCACATTTCAGCCACAGGGCAATTCAAGGTGCTTTACATGAGACACACACACACACACACACACACACACACACACAGGCACTCTGCAGCCAAAAACAAGGCCCACAACAAGCACACTTTACAACAGCTGGAGACCATAATCACTGTATAGTGCATGTATAGTACAGTACCTTTCCTTCCCTGCTCCCTCTTGTCCAGCTCAATTAGAGTTCCCTTACATTAGATACAGTAGCTCTGACATACAGTAACAAATGTATCCCCTGATACGCATGTTATAATGAACCTTGTAAGTACAGGGTGGGTCCATGATACCACTACCACTAGGTTCCACACACAGTTCTACGAGAGACTCTGTATGCAGAGTGGCATCTCACTCCACTCTTAGGCCTTTTCCACCAAGAGGGAACCGGTTCGGTGCCGGTTCACGAACCTAATTTTGAATGGTTCCGAGCATTTCGACCAAAAAGAAATGAGTTCGGGAACCCGAAAGCTGGTTCCGAACCGGCACCACAAAATAGTAGTTTTTTCAGTGCGACTGTGACGACATCATGGGCGTGGGCTGGCGTAAAACGGTTCGGCTCAAAACTGGTCGAAACGCGGGCCTGTTCTCTGGACAGAACCAAGGTTCCAGGAATTGAACCGGTTCATGAACCAGAGTTCTTTTGGTGGAAAAGGGCTATCTGATGTTGCAAACAGCTAGGGGGTTTCTCACAGTTCCAGGTTTGGTTGCCCTGACCAAACGTTTGAAGGCTTATGTAACAGGTGACATGGGCCGTTCAAGACCAACGGAGCCTCGACCATGCTAGACTCGCAAGTCAGTCTCTAAAATGCCTGGCTCAACTAGAGACTGAGGACATTCTCCCTGCTTTTGTTGCTAAAACAGGGTGGAGAAAAATAATTTAAAAAAGAAAGGAAAAAAAAGAAATAAAATGCACTTTTGAACCAATCCAAAGTGAGTTTAAAAAATAACAACAACTGAGGAACCAGTTTGTTCAGGTTTGGACCAGTCCAAAGCAGTAGGCGTAGGTTTGTTCTTCGCTATTCCAGCCACTACCTTGAAGGAATCCACAGACGATTGGTAGGCGACTAGGCGGAGATCTCCATTTGTCTGCTATCGCGAGACCGCTATCCTGCATGTTACGGTGGTCTAGATTTCCACCGGCGCTGTGACGAAACTCCCTCCTAACGTGTTAACCTCTGAACGCCCCCACGCCAACCCCCCCCCACGCCCCCCCCAGCGCTGCACAACCAGCTTCTCATCACTTCACTGTCCTGACACTGATGTCCTCTGAAACTGTACTATCTGGATGTTGCTCGCTGTTTGCCTTTTAACACAAATCTATTCTTTCTTGATTCATGTGTTTGTTTTTCATTCACAGTAAACAAATGTTGTGACTTCAATCCTGCCTCTACAAGGTTTTTTTTTTCTGTTTCGTTGTTGTGCAGTACACAGCCTTGACTGTAGCCCCCCAGCACATGGTAGAAGCTCCTTAGATCGACTTCCTGCCTCCTGTCCTCACTCCTTCCCCACGTCTTTACCCCGCTGTTGTCGTGTGTCGTTAGGAATGAGCTGTGGTTCTAGTGGTACTGTGTGTGTGGGTCTCAGACTGATGTGTACACTGCCATTTCAACACTATACTCTTGTGTTTTCCTATTTTCACCATTACCGGTCGACGTCAATATGTACCAAAGTTATTGTCAGTTTGCCAAACTCTTCTCTTCATCCAATATGATTCTGTACTGTCTAGCAACTTATCTTACATTCTGATAGCGTTGTGTATTTATTTGTGTGTGTGTGTGTGTGTATGCGTGTGTGTGTGTGTGTTTGTACGTTTACATACTTGTGTGTCTGTGTGTATGCATGTGCGTACTTGCATGTCTGTGTGTGTGTATTCACGTGCGTACTTGCATGTGTGTGTGTATGCACGTGCGTACTTGTGTGTGTGTGTGTGTGTATGCACATGTGTACTGTGCGTGTGCGTGTGTGTGTGTGTGTGTGTGTGTGTGTCCGTGCAGGTGGTGGTCAACGCTCTGCTGGGGGCCATCCCCTCCATCTTCAACGTGCTGCTGGTGTGCCTCATCTTCTGGCTCATCTTCAGCATTGTGGGGGTCAACCTGTTTGCGGGGAAGTACTACCACTGTGTTCACAACGCGACAGGTGACCGCTTCCCCGTGACAGAGGTCAACAACCAGAGCCAGTGTAAGGCTCGTCAGGACGCCCGCTGGATGAACATCAAGATCAACTTTGATAATGTGGGGGCCGGCTACCTCGCCCTGCTTCAAGTGGTGAGCTCGTTACTCTATTCGGCTCAAGATGGACCAGTCGACACATGCAGGCTGCTTTTCAATCCCTTATGATTATGTGATATATTGGAAAATATGTAATATATCAAACTATACATTTCCATATATAGGAAACTAGTGGTTATTTTTTCCAAGATACTGCAATATATGAAAAGGGCAATTCCTTATGTATTATTCAATATCATGTATGTATCATATATTATTCTGTTTATTTCCTCTGTGTATTTTACAAACATATATATAATATATTGACAGTTAAATCTGTATATAGGGGAATATACTTTGTTTGCATAAGGGGTGTGTTTGGTTTCTATATAGGCAGTGACCATTTTTACAGAGGACAGAAGTTGAAGTTCAAGCATATTAGCCATAAATACCTTATATTTGGGTAATGGCTAGGGTTAGGGTTAAGGATAGGGTTAGAGTTGGCTATGTTATGAAAGCAAAGACCAAAACAAGATTCAGCGCAGTAAGAATAGCAGGTGCGTCTATTCTAACAGCCGCCATGATTGTGTGGTGGTAGATAGGGCGAATAGACTGTACCTTCTATATACAGTGTATGTATTACAGTACAGTCTTCAGATAGATAGATAGATAGATAGATAGATAGATGTTTTTAGATCATTTTGTAACATAGTAACATTTCTTCTCATATTCTTAAAGGCTACATTCAAAGGCTGGATGGACATTATGTACGCGGCTGTGGACTCGCGAGGTGTAAGTGACCCATTCTGTTACGCGGTGGCCATCGTTTGGAGCCATGCTCTATTGATAATGTAGCCCTGTCTGAGACTTTTAAGACCAAATGTTGCTCCAGGACAACAATAATGTCCTATTGGTCAAGTGACAAGACCCCTGGGTAAGCAAAGTGACACCATGAGTGATATCTGTAATGTTCTCTCATCAGGCCTGTGTTCCTCCCCCTCACTAACTAGTCACTTACCGCTAGATGAATTATACATACAAAGAAGATGAATTATACATGCAAAGACTAGGACTGCTTGGAGCATGTTTGTGGTGACTTGCCTGTTATATAGGCCATGTCCTGCATGTCTGCCAGCCTGTCTGGATGTAGTTAATTGTTGTGTTGATGTGTCTGTTCTGTTGTCTCTTCGATAATGGATAGTTAGTTAATGGTAGTCCATTGCTATATCATTGTTATTCTTGTCCGAATAGTTATAGAATAGTTATAGAATTAGTTATAGAATATCATTGTTATTCTTGTCTCCGCACTGGCCTGTGAGCGGTTACAGATTCCAGATTCCCCAGGCAGAGCTGCTTTATGCTGCTAGGGAAAGGGATTACTGTACCATGGGTTTGGTTAATGTGTACTGTCCCTGATCAATGAGATGAGATTTTTTTTAAGGTTGGATTTTACTTGATTTCTTATCTTTATCTTCCTTTATTGTGTTTTATCTTCCACCTTAATTTTCCTGCTTTTTGTTCATTTTATGTCTTTATTGTTTTTTTATGTCATTTTATGTTTTATGTGAAGCACATGTAAATTATCTGCTGTAAGGCACTTTGAGCTGCATTTATTTATATGAAAGGTGCTATACAAATAAAGTTTTATTATTATTATTATTATTATTATTATTATTACCATTATCGTTATTACTATTAGCGTTATTATTATTATTATTAGTATTATTATTGTTATTATGGTTATGATTATGATTATGATTACTATTATTATTATTATTATTGTTATCAATAAATAAATACATAAATAAAATGAGAAAAATATACTGTAGTTCTGCACTGGATGCTAATGCAATGTTCCTCTGTTGCAGGTTTATGACCAACCTGACTATGAAGTCAACCTGTTGATGTATTGGTACTTTGTGATCTTCATCATATTTGGATCATTCTTCACACTCAACCTCTTCATTGGTGTCATTATAGACAACTTCAATCAGCAGAAGAAAAAGATAAGTATATTAATAAGTATATAATTGCACAGAATATTCAAACATAATGTGCTTTGCTAAGACAACAGGCCATCATCCATTTTACAGCCATTTAATGTTTCATCTTTCCTCTTTACTTTGGAGGTCAAGACATCTTCATGACAGAGGAACAGAAGAAATACTATAATGCCATGAAGAAGCTCGGATCGAAGAAGCCTCAAAAGCCTATTCCCAGGCCAAAGGTAGGTGGAGCCTCTATTTAAAGGAACATGCCAACTTTTGAGGAAATTAGCTTACTTTCCATCTTCCCCAGAGTCAGATAAGAAGATACATACCCTTCTCTTCTCTGTGCGTTTAGTAGGAAGCATTGAGATGACAAATAAACTAATTTCCCCAAAAGTTGGCATGTTCCTTCAACATTACCACGTTAAACGTTTCTTTAACCTATAATCGTTAGGTTACTAGCGTAACCCCGGTTCTCTGATAACAAGAGTGAGGTATCTGACTCTGGGAAAGCACCTCAGGCGTCACCAACCACAGAAGCACCAATGACACCACAGCAGTCGTATGACAGACAGGTCACAGCCCCGCCTCCCCTTACAATAAGCTGTGACCCGCAGGTATGGCATTCTCAATCACATCTCTTTCCCGTGCAAGTGCAATCCAAAGCCGACTGGACAAACAGAAAAAGGCTGGGAATAAAATGAGCCCTCTCCCTCTGATGAACCGAGTCTGAGGACCGTGTGCGCTAATGAAGGCGTAGTCACACCCAGCCAGTAAAATCTTGATAGATGTGTGCAGAGTCCAACTCATATCCTCCACGGAAATACCCTTAACCAGTGACCGAGAAGCCGCCACACCCCTGGTGGAATGACCCCTGAAGCCCAGAGGAGCCAGCAAACCCCTGTTCTTATAGGCCCAGAGAGTAGCCTCCTCTATCCAATGAGATAGACGTTGACAACAGAGAGAGGTTTACCCTTGTGTGGGGGGAACCTAGAACCCATTAATTTTGGAACGGGTCCGAATTGAGGCGAATCCACGAGCCGCCCAAACACGGTGAACACCATTCACCTCCATTCTTTTTGTGTGTGGCTGTAAGCCAGCGCACCAATGATAGCAAATGTCCGGTTGTCACTCCCTCCTTCCCTCCCTCCCTGGCTTCCTCCGTCATGTTGTTGACCTGCAGTTCTATGTTGCTACCACAAGAGGCAGTGGTCCCAGAATCTGCAGTTCTATGTTGCTACCACAAGAGAGATGAGCTTAGACAGGCTGGATCTAGCACTCTGAATGGTGTTAACGACATTCGGTGGCAGGCCGGCCGTATGTAGATTCATTCATCCTGTCAGGGGCTCGGGCCCAGAGATCAGCCCAGTCCGGGTGGGGATATAGATCTAGATATAGATATAGGGGGTATAGATCTCGCCGTGCGCTTGTGGATAGGAGGGCCCTGCACAGTGGGAGTTGCCAGGGCTGGCCAGACAGCAGTTGAATTATTTTCCGCCAGACAGAGATTCCCAGGCCTGTACGGGGCAATTAGGATGATAAACCGTGTTCTCTCAGGTCAGAGTGGGGGGGGGGTGGGGGGGGTATTAGGCTGAGTGGGAGGAATGTGTAAAGCAACACGACTGGCCACAGTGCGTCCACTCATAGAGGTGCCTCGCCATCCTTCAGAGAGAAAACCAGAGAGCAATGAGCACTTTCACGCAATGCCTAATAGCAGCTCGCTCCTATCTCTCCCAAATCTGATTGATCACCTGGGGATGGAGTTTTCATTCCCCCATAATCCCCCTGGAGAGTGGGTCAGTTCCCCCGAATTCATTACGCCCGGAAAGCGAGTCCAGGGGCTCGCTGCCATCACTGTGTACAAGCAGAGAGCATCTGTCACCCTGGCCGTTGATGTATGCCACTACTGTCGTGTTGTCCGTTCTGATAAGAAAATGGCGACCCTGCATAGATACGGTTCAATATGACCCACACACTGGATAAATGTTCATCTCTTTTTATTCAAACTTCACACACACAATCGCTTTAATGCAGCCAGACGTTTTGGCTTCTGCTTTTCTCGGTGGCTGCATTCAGTTTCAAGGCTAGATACACTTGACTGTTCGACGATGGAGCCGTAGAGCCCACAGCGCCTTCACTGCCCCCCCTGGTGGATGAAACCAGTGCTGCTGCTAGCACCAAAAAATGCTAATAAATCACAGCTGCTGTTTCAGCACTGAGTTGGGGCCGGATGTTTTGCAGAGGAAGAGGAAGAGACAAATTACAAAATATACAAGGGTCTCTGCCCGGGCCCTAAATATTTAAAACTTCTTACAGTACATTAAAAATATCTTTAAAATCAAATCAATCCAAAAACCACAATGCCTGAGTAGCATGCTTATTCTGCATCACCCGGGGCTTGAACTCACAACCGTAGACAGCAAGGGAAGGTTATATTCTTGTTCAGCCTATCTATCTATCTATCTATCTATCTATCTATCTATCTATCTATCTATCTATCTATCTATCTATCTATCTATCTATCTATCTATCTCTATCTGTCTGTCTGTCTGTCTGTCTGTCTGTCTGTCTGTCTGTCTGTCTGTCTGTCTGTCTGTCTGTCTATCTGCTCCATGCGTGACAAACTGTCTGGGGTTTGAAATGTTTCTTAGCTTGTCTTGCTAATTGCAGAGTAACTGCGCCTGTGCTCAATCATTGGCCAATCAATTAATTTGGCCGGATGTAGTCCTACTGTAAGTGGGGGTGGGACGGGGTTGACATCTCTGATTGGTGGAGCTTGCGCTGTTGCACTATAGGGTTGTGGGTAGTGTATTTTTTCCCCATATGAGTGCAATAGGGGGACAGAATGAGGAGAGAATTGAAAATACTGTTACAATTCAGTTTTTGAGATAACATTCTAAAAAATGTCTTAATATCTACGATGTCATGATGGATGTCAGGAAGACTAGCAACTGTCATAAGACAGTTAGCTAATGGGTATCCATTATGAAACATGAAACGTCATTTTTTCATGAACATTAAATGAGCGAGCATTTGCAGTAGCTGCATACAGTACTGTTTACAGTAAAACATTTTGATGTGCTGTGGGCTCATTTCAAAAATCTGTGTAGGACGTTTGTGGAGGACAGTCTGAAGATGCAGTGTAGCAACTGTGGTGTCAAATGACAAAATATGTAGGAGGAGATTGGTTTTACAGTTTTTTTGAAAAACGAAGAGCTGGACTTCATAATTCCTTCCAGTCCAATGCATATGGACGTTTCTACTCACTTGGGGCCTACGTTTTGGTAGTGGTTGCAAAGTGATAGCATATATGGCTGATTTGTTATAATTTAAAAAAAAGTTTTAAACAAAGAAAAGACGGTTGCTGTAACGCCACCATCAGGACTTTTGGCCCCCAATGCCAGTTGAGGACTTTTGGCATAGGACTGGACCTATGTGCAATGTTTGGTGAGTTTTCATGCATGGGAAGTCAGACTTCCTAGAGGAAGAATCCAATTCAGAAGATTCAGAATATTGGCAAATACTACAAGAGGGACTGGAGCAGCAGAGCTCTCTGGCCCCTAAAAATCATCTTGGCGCCCCTCGGCTATCTGGCGCCCTAGGCGACCGCCTATCTCGCCTAAGCCTAGGACTGGCTCTGACTGCACCCCAGCCTGTGAGAGACTCATCTTGTGAGGGCTGGTGCTGAACAGCTGTACCCAACAGCACGACTCAGGAGACGGTAATGAGGGAGTAGCCCAGTGTGGGTGCGTTTATTGTGGCAGAGGGAGAGTCTGGTTAGGCGGGGCATGGGAAACAGGCGGGTAGACGAGACGGACTAGGAAGAATAGCAACACGAGAGACTTCGTCACTGAGAACATTACCACATAAAGTATGGTGACGAACGCTTACAGCCAACACACAAAAATACGTTTTAAAGCCATCATGTTCAACTTTTGAAATGTAACTAAAACACGAAAATGCAAACATCTTTTAGCATGAGCTTTACTTCAGAAAATGGATTGCGATAATGTGATATACGTTGGGTGACTAGGTTAAGGAGATCAAATACTATTTAGACCGGTATGGTCCTTTAAGGTGGGACTGCAAGGATAGCAAGCACCCAGCACACAAATGCCAGGTAAAACAAGCCAAATAGCAGTTCTCCTTAACGTGTTAGCCACAGCCCTAAAAGACATCGTCCCACGTTCGTCAACAAAGTCCTTGACAGCTTGTCTGGGAACTGATTATCAGGAGACAGAACAACCGAGTTGTGCTGAGGAAAGCTTCTTAATTGTGGTCTTCACAGGGAAGTGTGCGAGACTGCCATACATGTGGGGGTCACTGCTTATTATAACCTCTCTCTCATATGACAGACGTGGTGTCATTGCTGCTTCCGTGGTCAGTCATGCCTGGAGCGTTTTCCCATAGTGACATTTGAAAGAAAACTGTCACTTATATTTCCGGTGTCTAAACATAAACTGTTTTTTTTTCTCTCTTTTTGTCTCTTCCAGAACAAATTTCAAGGATATGTCTTTGATTTTATTACAAAGCAAGCCTTTGACATTTTCATCATGGTCCTTATATGCCTTAACATGGTCACCATGATGGTGGAGACAGACGACCAATCTGAGGACATGAAGAAGATCCTGTACTGGATCAACATGGTCTTTGTTATTCTGTTCTCTGGAGAGTGTGTGCTAAAGATGATCTCACTCCGTCAATACTACTTCACTATTGGCTGGAATGTATTCGACTTCATTGTTGTTATCCTGTCAATAATTGGTAAGGTCCACCTTTTTATATAGCTGTGTTCGGAATCGCTCCCTATTCACTATATAGTGCACTATATAGGGCGTCAGCCATGTTTGTTTGTTGTGTCCGAATTCTCAACGGAATTCTTGTTCCCTATATAGTCCACTATTTATTACCCACAATTCACCTTGATTTGCAGGGAACAGTGCATGTACACTACATGGTGAACCCTATATAGGGAATAGGGAGTGAGGGAACGAGGGAGCGATTCCGAACACAGCTTATGTCTGTTGCACTCAATTGCAATATTGTGGAATTACTAAGTATTTTTCATTCTTATTTTTTCTCTCCAGGCATGTTTCTCTCTGACTTGATTGAGCAGTATTTTTTTTCGCCAACGTTATTCAGAGTCATCCGATTGGCCCGGATCGGCCGCATCCTCCGCCTCATTAAGGCTGCCAAGGGAATACGCACGCTCTTGTTTGCCTTGATGATGTCACTTCCTGCCTTGTTCAACATTGGCCTCCTGCTCTTCCTGGTCATGTTCATCTATGCCATCTTCGGCATGTCGAACTTCGCCTACGTCAAGAAGGAAGCCGGCATCGACGACATGTTCAACTTCGAGACGTTTGGCAACAGCATGATCTGTTTGTTCCAGATCACCACCTCGGCTGGTTGGGACGGCCTGCTGGCTCCCATCCTAAACTACAGGGACCCGGACTGTGACATCGGGAAGGAGCACCCCGGCAGCCTCTACAAGGGGGGCGACTGTGGAAACCGCATGGTCGGGATAGGCTTCTTTGTGAGCTACATCATTATCTGTTTCCTGGTGGTGGTCAACATGTACATCGCCGTCATCCTGGAGAACTTCAGCGTGGCCACGGAGGAGAGCGCCGATCCGCTGAGCGAGGACGATTTCGAGATGTTCTACGAGGTGTGGGAGAAGTTCGACCCACGCGCCACCCAGTTCATGGAGTACAACAAGCTGTCGGACTTCGCGCACGCCCTGGACCCGCCGCTGCACATTTCGAAACCGAACACGGTCCAGCTGATCTCCATGGACCTGCCGATGGTGAGCGGCGAGCGCATCCACTGTCTGGACATCCTGTTCGCTTTCACCAAGCGCGTCCTGGGGGAAGGCGGCGAAATGGACATCCTCCGGGGGCAGATGGAGGAGCGTTTCATGGCCTCCAACCCCTCCAAGGTGTCCTACGAGCCGATCACCACCACCCTTCGCCGCAAGCAGGAGGAAATGTCGGCCATTGTTATCCAGAGAACCTTCAGAGGCTATATGGCCAGACTCACTGTGAAAAGGGCCTCCACCACATTCAAGGATTTAGGGGAGGGGATTCAGGATGTGAAAAGTGCGGTGAGTAAAGATGACCTGGTCATAGAGAAGCTGAGTGAGATGTCGACTTCAAATAAGACTGGCATGACACCCTCCACAGCATCTCCACCGTCCTATGACAGCGTGACACAACCAGACACAAACAAATATGAAAAAGACAGGAGTGAGAAAGAGGTCATGGGCAAAGATGTTAGTGATGGTGGGAAATGAATCTTGGGGAGGTGCAACATAGACTTACAATGACCAATTGTTTACAGCCTTTTAAGGTGGCCAGTGTGTCAAGTGGACTTCCTTCCTTGGTGTGGATATCTATGCCAAACTGACAATGCTTACTTGAGATGAGATTTAAGGTTGGTGCCTGAAACAAGGAAGTGACTCATGTTCTCAGGCTGTTATGGGACCGTTTTCTTTTAGTTGGTATTACTGTGAGACAAAAGAAAAATGGTACACTGTTTGATAGGAACGGGCAACACTGTTCCTATTACAGACATGCGTTACCTTCTCTTGCAGCTACGTAGATCTATTAGTGCTGCATCGAGTGTCTTTCATTATACTTCAACTGCCATTTTACTAACTGATTTTTCTTACAGAATCTTGTTTTTAATTATATTATTTTCACAAATCATGAGTTGTAACTATTTTTGTAAACAGTTTTTTTTCTCAAAACAAGGGGTTTCATGTATTGCTTTAAAGGTTATCTTGAGAGGACTACTCAAGATCATAGGGGAATAGAAATGTATACAGTACTTTCATGAATGCTTACCCATCATTATGCATGTTATAATCCACCATCACTGATCTCTCCGTCTCTCTTTCTTCCATTGTGTCTGAAGGTGCTCGTTCTTCGATTTGTCCAGAAGCCGTCAGTAACACATTCATTCAAATCAGAACGTTCCTTTAGAGCATATTGTACAAACTCATCCATTTCAGAACAATAACACTTTGCCTACTGTAACACACACTTGAGAAAAGCATGTGGACACATTCTTGTTTCATTTCATTTCATTCATTCATTCATTCAGTCATTCATTCATCCATCCATCCATAAGAAACAGTTGTAGCTACGGAGATGTGGATGCATTCATTACAGTTTCACCTAGAATGTTCTCTGAATCTATTCAGCTCTTAGGTGGCTGCTAACAGGCCAGTGTGGTGGTGTTTGTATCTTCACAATAGTGAATGTTAAGACAAGCCAATGTAATTTGCACAGTATAACTGCATTAGGTGTCATCCTCCTCATGTATAGAGTACCACAAGTGAAGCACCATGTTCTGTGTGTGTTATGTGCTACTATCTTGCGGGGCATGTGTCTATGTGCTGCGTTTACTACAACATCATTGGTCACTACTCATTACATGTACCAAAACCAAAATGGCTTCTTCCAATACCCCCTTCCCTCTCACCTACCTGTTAATGTTGTGTATCAGCATGTACATACTCTTTAGTATATGAAATATACAAATATATTTAATATATGCTGTTCAATGTGTAATATATGTTGTTAATGTTACTAAGTATATATGTTTAAAAAGAGAGAGAGAGAAAAAGAAGATATATATATTCAATTTTTATAGCTCTTGTATGGACAAACAAATCAGAGTAAAATGCATCAAGCAGGTCCTGAGATAAAACTAGTTGATTTCATTCAATGACTAGTGAAGTACTGGAATATAGTATGAATGCACACCATAGCCACTTTTGTTATTCAAGCTCCACTGCACTTTTTCATTCAGAAACTTCCTGGGTGATCTAGTAAAATGGGAGTGTTTTTCTCATTTGATCCTTGCATATTTTTGTGTAATTTGTAAACTGTGGTCCCACAGTTTACCTCACATTACTTTATCATAATAAATATCTAAGATGGAAAATATGGACCAGACAATTCTGAATATGGTTGTCTCAAGGATAGTGTCGTAGCAGCACGAGTCCTTGTTTTTTTTTCCTACATTTGTTTACATTTTATAGTTCTTTATACTGTAGTTATATTATTTTTCATTCTTTTGACATTTGTTTTCCTAGGAACCCTTAAGCTGCATGGTACTGTATGTATCACAAGAACATCTGTTCATACATGTTATAAAATATACATTTATATACGTATATTTTGCATGTAATTAAACATTTACAATATGTATACATTACACATGCATAATGGATGTTTTGATTACAGAACATTTATCAAATTCCATATTTTCTATGCATTATGCGTGTAGTGGATGAGTCAACTGCATGCAAATATTGCTATAACCCATCTCACTGAAAAGCCAAAAGAATAAAGACTACATGTACCTCAGGTATGCCTGTAAAATACTCATTTATTCCAGTGCCTTCTACTTTTATTAACTATTTCTGCCAGATAAATTTGCTAATGATCAGTTTAGAATGAGGCAACCAAATGGAAATCATACTTGGTCATTTATTGCATGGCATTGAAAATAATATCTGGATTCCTTATAAAACGACCTACTGTAGATCACCATACCAATCCATCTGGCCATATATCTGTATGGGGAAGTAGATCACACTGATTAGCATGATGAGCAATGTTTCACAGTCACTGATGCTGATCCAAACCAACATCTGTCGGCATATGCTCAAGAGAAACAGGAGAAACCTGGTTAGATATGTTTTCAAACCTTTCTATGTTTTCTTTTCCTGGGCATGCATGTATGGGCAGTTCTTTCTTTTTTTGGAGGGATTTTGTCTATTTCCTTTTTCCTCAATCTTTCTTCTGTCTTTCAGCAGTACAGCATTTGTCATTCAGTTCCCCTCGACATGCTTTTAATATGGCTTTTCATTTGAAATCAACTAAAACAAACTAAAACAGTACTGATTTGTGTTTGAAGACATGTCCCTGTTTTACTGTATGCTGCTATGAACCCCCTGTGCCTGTCTTTGTACAATGCAAACTCCAATATGACTTATCAACATGCTGGAAATTATTATTGATTCTAATTATCATTATGGTACTGTATATACGGTACATGGTTACACTGTTCATATGATGATAATCTATGTTCTGCTACTAATCTATGTTCTGCAGCTTTATTTGATATGATTTTCTCCCCATAGCATATTGTAACTCTTCCTCAACCCTATGATGTTCTGTTCTGGAAATTAGGACTCTAAAATAATTGTAAGAAACTCTTTATTTGAGGAACTTCACCCATTTTAATTCTCTCATTCTGCTAGTAGTGCATTGCTCTGTTGTTCTCCACCCAATGAAATTGGGTTGAAGGGACATTAGATCAACCCGTGTACGTTAGTTAGTTCCCGCGTACGTTAGTTAGTTCCCGTGTACGCTAGTTAGTTCGTTCCTGTGTACGTTAGTTAGTTCCCGTGAACGTTAGTTAGTTCGTTCCCGTGTACGTTAGTTAGTTCCCGTGTACGTTAGTTAGTTCGTTCCCGTGTACGTGAGTTAGTTCCTGTGTACGTTAGTTAGTTCCCGTGTACGTTAGTAGGTTCGTTCCCGTGTACGTTAGTTAGTTCCTGTGTACGTTAGTTAGTTCCTGTGTACGTTAGTTAGTTCGTTCCCGTGTACGTTAGTTAGTTCCCGTGTACGTTAGTTAGTTCGTTCCCGTGTATGTTAGTTAGTTCCTGTGTACGTTAGTTAGTTCCCGTGTACGTTAGTTAGTTCGTTCCCGTGTACGTTAGTTAGTTCGTTCCCGTGTACGTTAGTTAGTTCCTGTATATGTTAGTTAGTTCCTGTGTACGTTAGTTAGTTAGTTCCCGTATACGTTAGTTAGTTCCCATGTACGTTAGTTAGTTCCCATGTATTTTAGTTAGTTAATTAGTTTGTTGGTTAGTCCATCACACCAGAGCCCACCACCTGGTGGCGCTTGGCACAATTAATTTTTCACATTGACAATTACATTTTGCTTTGTAGATAAACTATTCTTGAGCAAATTGATCACAGTGAAACTCTGAGCCATGCGAAATGGGCGAATCAAGTGAAAATTGCATTCGCTTGAGTTGTTCAACTTAAGCGTACATTTTGCCAGGCGAAAGCCAATCACCTTCAAGTATGGCTAGACACGTGCTACCATGCGCTGCATTGTGGGAAACTATTTTAAAGGGACTCCCGCACCAAAACGACTGCGCATGCTAATTAACTACCTCGACTGCGCATGTGGAGTCATGCTAATTAACTAGCTTTGTCTAACAAACTTGCTAGCGGTGTTGGTGTAATCAAACATGCTTGCTGTCATGTCACGAATTTTGCTTGTTCATTTTTCAGGCAAAGAACCTGCAAGCGATGAAACCCGTACGAGGAAAGCAAAGCGAACTTTCTCCATGCATTTGGTGGAAATAGCCTTTATAGGCTTGCACTATTGATGTAAGGAGGATCTCTGAACAGCTCTGGGTGCTCTGGAGATCCACGTTCACTGGCCGAGACTGTATTTTGAACAATGCACTCCAGAAAGAGCGAAAGTCTCTCAGAACCAGAAGAAGGCTGAATGTAATACAATGGTCAGGAGCCAAAAAATATATAATATTATTAATATAATATTACTTTGAATATCAGTCGGACATTTCACAAATCAGCATAACTGCATCTATTGGCATTGCCGTGACGCAATCAAACAAGTGTTTCAGTAAAAGTATAATCTGTTCTCAGGAGCCCGTCTTCTTTCTAAATCCACAGAGTTCAGAGCTTGAGGTGTTTAGCTGCTCTTTTAGTGCTTGTTCTAAATATTCTAAACAATTATCATTAGTTGTTATATTTCACATCATAGATCAGATGATTCTTATTTAGGTAGTTTGATCATGTTGGATAGACCAGAGATAGGCTATGGCTAGATGTGTCCAACTGGGACGAGGTTAGTCACGCCCCTAGGTGGGGAATCTGTGGGGATTGGTGGTGAATTTGACTGCTGAGCTCTCGACTCCCGTGACTGTATTTCAGGTACACACGCTCGCTCTTGCTCGACGGAATGAGCTCTACTGAATAGCACAGTTGACAGAAATCCAGCTTTGTGAAGCTCACACAGCTGTGCTTTGGAAACAGGGTGAATGAAACGTACTATACAGTATCATGCTACACAGAATCCTTTGATTTAGCTGCAGACCGGATGTTTCACAAACGCAGGAACAGAACACCTGCATCTGCTTCGTGTTGCCACAACACAAGCAAAAACCTGACTGGTGCACATTACATATTTGCTGGACAATTGAAGACTTTTCTGGATGTCCAGAAGTGAAAAAAAGTGCTCAGGGGCTCTTCCACTTTTCACACAGAGATTAGTGCTTCGGGAATTAAATCCTATGCACATACAATTAATAACACTTACAACTTTTCATATATTCATATAGAAAAGATCACGTTTTCACTCATGTATTACCTCAAAGGAACATGCATCATGGGTGGGGGAACAACATGTTTACAGCGAACTTGTTGAATGATGTCATAGGGACAGATCGGTGTCATCATAATACACTATTGTTTACCGGCGGTCTCATTGCATAATATTTCTTATTTAAGTCACCATCCACATTAATTCTCTGTGCTGTGTTATAGTGTTCACTATTTGGGACAAGACACATACTGTAACTAGATTTCTGTCATACACAGTTATGGACACATATTTCAGCTCTCTGATCTTTTGTTGTTGTTGTAACGGACATGCCTCAAGTACTATAGTCAGAACGCCAGACCCTTGAGAGTTCTTTCGCTGATACACAGTGTCTGGGACACTTCATGCAAAAATATGGTGTTCAAACCCTGGCAATTCATTGGTAGTGCCAGAATCCCGGCGACACCAATCAGTAACGACTTTCGCAATCAGGCGTTCCCACCCATAGATATGCCCCGCCCATCTAACCTGGGCTAGCATCTCTCATTTGCTGCTACGACCTGTCACTCTTTCAATTTTGACCTGTCGATACGCCCTCGGGACGCCAGCTTGGGCGGCAAAGTGGTACAGACTCTGTTATGTGCTGTAGTATGCGGAGCACAGCGATTCAACATAATATTTGAGTCTGGAGAGAAACTGATGTCTCAAGTGACCACCGAGATAATTGCAAAGGCATTAGGCATAAAGCTTTTCCAGTCACCCATTTCACCATGACTTTTACCATGCTCTTATAACCCAAACCACAATCAGCCCCTTTTCAGGATCCGGAAAGGCCTTAATTTCTTTTAGTGTCCATTTCATGCATCAAATCTAATGAGCACTCAAGCGTAATTGGCTCACTGGAAATTGGAAAATATCCAGTGTTGTGTTTGCTTTTCTTTTTTTTCACAATTATTCCCTACCCTTTTATCAGTGCTTTGTGGTTCTCCTCCCTTGACCATCATTACAGCACGTTGTGCTCTTCTGTAGTGTTGTACGAGGTTATGGAACCTCTTTTGGGGTATCCCCAACCATTCCTCCATGCAGAATTGTTCTAGTCTCTTCAGTTTCACAGGTTGAAGTCTGTGGATGGCTTTTTTTAAGTTCAAACCACAAATGTTCAACTGGATTTTGGTCTGGAGACAGAGATGGCCACTTCAGGACATTGAACACAATTCTGTCATCCATTTCTTAGTTGTTTTGGACGTATGTTTGGCATCGTTGTCCTGTTGGAAGGTCCATCTGTGGCCCAAGGTGTAGCTTGACAAAATGTCTTGGTACATGCTGGAGTTCATGGTTCCAGGGCCTGAGGACGCAAGACTACCCCAAAGCATGAAAAATCCACCACCATGTTTCACCACGTTTCATACATTACTTGCATTCTTTGCACACCAAAAAGCACACCAAAAAGCTTAAAGGAGTAGTAAAGGGAAAATGCATGTTTAGCCCTGTTTTAAGGTTACTTATGATCATATACAATGGTTCAGATCAAAACGTTGACAAAACTAGCACTTTTGAGAAAGTCTGATAATTGCTCTACCACCGTTTTGGACATACAATGGATGTGGGTTGGCACCTTGAAAAATCTTTCAAAAACATGTTAAACTCTCGATTTCAAAGACAAGAAACTCACCAAGGTATTAGTTGAATGTATATGATCATAAGTAACCTTAAAACAGGCTAAACATGCATTTTGCCTTTACTACTCCTTTAATGTTTGTTTCATCTGACCGTGGTTCCAGTTTTCATGGTTGTAATTGTGGTTCAGATGTAGAATAGTTTGGTGAATTCAAGACGCCTTTTTCAGTGAATTGTCTTCAAAAGAGACTTCCTTCTTGTAACCATGTCATGTTGGCATCATCAAATGGTAGCTTTGGACACACAACCCCAAGATGTCAGCCAGGTTGTTTGGAGATCTTGAACTGTGCCCATTGGACTTCTTTGTGCCTCTTGAACCATCTGTCCTCTGTGTCTTCTACGTTGGTCCTCTGCCTGGCAGGTCAGCGACTGTTCCAGTGGCCGTACATTCCCTAACAATTGACACAACAGTGGAAAGCAGTACCTTTAAAGGTAACCAATGTAACTTCATTGTAAACAACTCATTCTTTGTTTACATTCAACATTTCTCCCCCCAAAACAATGTATGTGTCCTTGTGGTTTAATAAACATGTTGAATGTATTTCCTACCTCATAAGTCATTCGCAAAGTGTTCTTTTTTTGAATGTTTTGAATGCTACACTGATTACTTCCCACTTCCGTTTCGAAAACCAGGGACCGCACAGATGGTGTAAACATCATAAATGAGCAGTTCCTACATCAGTGCCTCATACTCCAGTCAGGGAGCAGATACATTCCTGGTTCCTCCCACATATACATTAGCCTACACATCCAGTATGTGACCCAGTATGCACCCAACATAACATCACAATCCATACAGTACGTGTCATATCACATGGCTCTATACAGTAGGTAGACGGGTCTATGCACATGTTCAGCATGGAGAGGCACAGGCAGCGTGCATTGAGCAATTACCGTGCAGGCGCGCCTGTATTGTGATATGCGGACTGCGGAGCACACCCACTCAGTGCCATCCAAGTTATTTCACTCCTGGGTCCAACCTCGTAAATCAGCCTGGGCCACGTATCCCAGAGGCCTCTTAGCGCTACGTTCGTTGTAAGCTACGGCGTTAGTCGTAGCGCTACGATGCCTCTGGGAAACTCAGCCCTGATCTCTGTGTTCACGTCTGACCCCTGTGTTCATGTGGATAGTGCTCAAGTGTGTACATGGTGAATAGCTAGCTAGTAAGAACACTAGCTAGTTAGCTAGTAAGAACGTTCAAAAGCGCTTGCACATATACCCTTCTTTGCGCACAAGACTAACCTTCTAGAATCACGTGACTACCTTGGCACGACTCCGGTTTCCGGTCTAGAGCCTGCTGGTATCCTGTCACACAAATGCTGAATTAGCCTAGCCTAGCCTAGTCTCGCCAGTTGAACGAATTTGAATAAAAAATGGACATACCAAACAAAGTAGCCTATTCCAGAAGAAGTTTTTGCCACATCGCATCGTACTACAGGTTTATCGGTAGGCCTGTTTTTGGACAGTATCCACATAGACTAGAAACCACAACTGCAAAGCAAATAGGCCCCAGTACTACTCCTTTAACTTTTTATAGATTTACTTGTAGCCATCTTGTGAGGTCAATAACCTTTTGTCTGATGCTTTCAGGGAGTTCTCTGCCTTTCACCATGATGGATGACCACAGTATTCAAACATGTGCTTCCTCCTTTTTAAACAGGAAACCATTGTAGGCCACTATAGTTCCTTAACCTTCCAAAAATAAATCGTGTATTTATGAAGATTTGTTTTTTGTTAGATTGTATTTAAACTACTGTAGATGGGGGGTGAATAATTCTGGTGTTTTCTGGAACAAAAGTATTATTCATAAATAAAATGTCTTCCTGAACAATTGTTATTATTATACTGTAGGTTTGGAACTTCCTGAATTTATTGAGCAAAAATAAACCTCAGTATTTGAATATTTTATTTTATGCATTTATTTTTGTTCATCTTTATCAAGGCTGTGAGTCTACAGTCTACTGTATGTTTCTGTGAGAGATTTTGGAGGAAAAGACCAAGCCTAGGTCATTTGTGTGCTAGAAGCACAAACGGCTGTTGTTCAGGATGATATAATCTGGTTTCAGAGTGATCCAGCGCCTGCTGTTGGAAGCTATTAGTATCTTGAGTGGGTGGAACATTTGATTAATTATTAATCACAGCCCAAACACTGGCTGCTCTATCAGAAAGCCAGTAAACAGGAGGCAGTGTGCTGATCATTCCTAGTTTCTCACATGAATGATATGATGATCAGTTTGCACCACAGCCAGCCACCGTGCTTTTGGTTTGTTTTTGTTATAATTTTCTGTCCATCTTAGACATCGGAGCCAAAATAAAGCTGCTCTCAGAGATAAAATGTAATTGATGCTTCCGGGATCAATGACCTCTTATTGTGTGAAAACAACATAATTGTTCTTATGGGTGGGTTTTACAGGATATTCATCATCGCCATGCTATTTGCCCTTTAGAAAGCCCTGATTGACATGGGATGAGTATGAGAACCATAAGCGGCTAATCGCTGAGGGGGGTCATGGCAACAGTGGCAGGTCTGGAGGGGTCTGTTTTGGAAAGCCATTTAAATTAGGAGTGATGCTGCACATTTCCCTTGCCTGTTGCCCAGCAACCTGACTATCACCGTTCCTCTGTAGTCCTGATCAGATGGTTCCTCCTTGCTCATGACATTCAGTGACTACCAGAATGCTCCTTTTCAAGTATCATGGCCACATGTGTGTAACCCATACAGTTCTGCATGCCGGGGGTGGGATTCAAACTCAGGTCTCCACTTCGAATCCTTCGGTGTTACACTCCCCCCTCCCCCCAAAAAAATCAGCCCCAAAGAAGCTGAAACGTATGGATTACACTGGTGCTGTGACCTGGATGCCCTGTGGATGTGGAGTGAGTTTATGGCAGTGAGTGTAACGGAGTCCTTGTGAGTCCTGAGTAGGTACTAGCGAGTATAAATACCCCAAGTATGTATACCACCCATCCACACCAATGAAGAGCTAGCTTTTCATCGACATAGCTGAAAAAACTGTGCCTGTCACGCGGGAGACCAGGGTTTGAATCCCACCCTGGGCATGCTGAAATATGTACTGTATATGTCTATCTGGATGACAAGCAATGGAGCTCCACCAATGTAATTGTGTATGGCAACAGACATGTCACTCAAATCAAATACTATTATAGAGACATGGCATTCATAACATCTCTGGTTTTTGCCTTAGACAGTTGGAGAGAATATACCACTAGAGGGGCTTTAGGGAACTCTCCCTTCCCCCTTCACACACACACACACACACGCACGCACACACACACACACACAAGGACTCTGCTCATTTACAAACCACATACACACACATACTGTTGTAATGTAAATGTCGTTGGTAAAATGTAGCTACAACATTTAAACTATTATTTGTTTTTGGAACACAAAGGAAAGCACACCAAAGTTTTAAAAAGAAGAAGAGTTAAATAGTGTAGATGAGAAAGAGAGCTGTACAGTATGTGTGTTAGTGGGTACAGTATATGACTGATCAATATATGGACTGGAAGAAACCACCGTAGAGGAGGTGGTCATAAAACACATGTTGTAGGATATCCCATGGGGAACTTAAGTAGCTGGTCAGCAGGTATATGGGTTTCAAATGTGTTTTATTGTTCCCCACAGAGAACTTTATTATTCATTATTTCTGAGAACAGTCATACGTCACAAATGGATTTCGAGTGATAATTATTTGGATAGCAGAGAAAAATATATTTTGAATACAGTTTTAACAGGGGGGAATTCATTTAAGTTTAACTATCTCATTAAATTAATGATGGCCAAGTGCAAAACGAAATAGTGGAAGACTGAACAGTATAACGTTAAAGGTCCCTCCCCAATTATGCTTTTATACAGTTAAAAGTTTGTTGAAAGTACCACTCAGATTAAGCATTCTAGCATGCCTCTATACCCCTCTGTTTCAGCCCCATATCTGAGTTGTCTTATTTGAAAGTGTGTGTGTGTGTGTGTGTGTGTCTGTGTGTGTGTGTGTGTGTTAGTATAGGCCCATCACAGACTTAAATGTATATACGTGCACAAGCACTGAAAAGGTGAGTTTTTCCCTAACAGGTCCCCTTTAATTCAGGATGCTGGTGGTGTGTGTGTGTGTGTGTGTGTGTGTGTGTGTGTGTGTGTGTGTGTGTGTGTGTGTGTGTGTGTGTTGGGTTGGCAGAGCAGCTCCAGCTCACAGCCGTTCGCCACATCCGCACATGCTCAGAGCTCGATAGCACCCCGGCTCACTCTGCCATCGACGTGTTCAGCAGAGCGTAGTGATTATGTGCCAGTGCCTGTGCTAAATAGTATCTGACAGCTGATGGAAAGGCCTCCCTTGGGACAGCTGTCCTGTGCCCAGACCCCCACGTAGGGGCACTGGCTGCTTCTGCCGTGAACTCTCAGCGCTGCCATCCCTGTGCTCTAGACACCAAGGGTTAGAATTTCACGATCAATTATTTTGTGTTGTGTAACATTCAGTCACCAATTTAACATTGACTGAATGGAAATACTGCACTGCATGTTTCCATTGCACATGACGGGGACTGTGTGGTAGTAGGCTATGTGAGAGTTTATAGTGAGCGACGTCTCAATGGAATTTCCCCAAAATCAGACGTCCAGTGGGATTTGGGAAACATGTTTCCCTTTGGATGGAGGAAAATCGCTTTTGTCCCATTTTAAAATGTTAAATGTCATTTCTGGGTTATGGGCTCTCAGCCAGGCTGCAGAAACGTGCAAAAAGCAGATTTTCACAACATGACCTGACCACATGATGACCACACTCGTGACCTTTAGAGAATAAGAGCTCTTGGGCGACAGCCTGCATGTCCATTCGTTCAAAATACGGCGCCGTATTTAGCATACAAAAACATCAATCACATCTGCATGTGGCTTAAATGTCCCAACAGAATCCACTGGTATTTTATTAGATTAAAACCCAATAGTTCAATTTTATAACCGCGTGCTTTCAGATGCCACTGTGTGAGTGTGTAAAGAAAAATAAAATTCAGGCGTAGGCCTATATAAAGTGGGCAAGATAGTGTTATTGACATCATTCCTCACAGAAATCAAAGCTTAATTACACTTAGCCCATGCAGCGATTACCTGAGATCTGTATTGGAAACCTGAAAAGTCAATAGAATATCTAGTTCTATTTTTTCTTATCTCCTTATGGCAATAATGAATTCAGACATGTTAATGTTTACTCCGATGATATCATTGATTTGTTTAAATGTATTATTTGCAGTGGGAGGCCCGGCCCCAGGTCCGAGTGCAGCAGGTCTACACGGCGTGCTTGCGCCACCTTGTGACATTTCAGAGCTAAATCATCCACCCTGAAATGAACATGGCGGCGTCTGTAACTTAGTTACGAGACGCTTATTGGATGCAAGATGGCGACAATGTAACAGAATCCTGGTTGTTGTTTTGAATTATCCTACAAAGTGTCTGTGTCTACAGTGTGACTCCGTGTGTGTCATCTTCCCTGCATCTGCTGAGCAAAACGAGCGCTGACATGGCAGAGACGGAGGAAGAACAGTTATCGCTGGTGAGTTCAATGCGATCCCTATAACGCAAGGAAACGGGATTAGCGAGGCTGCTATGAAAATGTGTATTTCATGTGTATTTCTATGTATTGTGCAATAGAACCGATTATGTTGGAGAAATAATCAGGCCGCCTTGCAAATGTCTTATCCTTCATCCACCACATAGCACCACGTTCCCGCAATGAATAAGCATATTAGGTTGCCAAACGGTACGAATCAAGTAGCTTAATGCGTTGTGGTTTACCTTGTTAGATCATATTAGCTTTACACTTTAGACATCGTTCTGACCAACAGGTCATCAGAGCTTTCAAGGCGGTTACTAATATTCTCTTTAGCTGCTTTCTAGACATTGTACTGTACATGCTTATGTTTCCCCAGGCTCTGATCAACTACTATTGTTATGAGAAGTATTACAACCATGTACTGAAGACTGCTGAAGCAGCCCAAAAGAAATTCAGCAGTGACCCAATCTTCAGCTTTTTCCAGGCCTATGGCACACTGATGCAAGGTAAGGAATGTTTTGATCAAATGAGACTGGGTGCATTGTCTATGTGGGGTGGGTTGGCGGTTCGAATCCTGCAGGCTCCTCCTGTCCACGTGTCTAAGTGTCCTTTGGCAAAGACACTGAACCCCAAATTGCTCCCAGTGAGCAGGTTAGCACCTTGCATGTCGGCTGGTGCCACTGGTGTGTGAATGTGTGTGTGTGAATGGGTGAATAAAAGGCCATTGTAAAGCGCTTTGGATAAAAGCGCTATATAAGTGCAGTCCATTTAAAGGCAGTCCATCTATGTACCCCTATCAATGCAGATCAAATCCATGAAGCCATACAGGAGTTTGAGATGGTCAAAGACAGACGAGATGTGTCTCTCTGCACCTTGATGGCTCTGGTTTACGCTGAGAAGAAAAGGCCAAACCCAGGTGAATCCATGTTTATTTATTCCAGTCCATATCCACATTAAATAAAGTACTACCTACCTACAGTTTCTATCATCCACTGATGTTATGTTGTCCCTAGGGGTGTAGAGGTGACTAAAGAAGTGGGTATACTTGGACTAAATAAGTGGGTATACTGTAACAGAAATGTTACCTTTTTTTACATTAGTGGTGTTTAAAAAAGTGGGTATACTGTAACAGAAATGTTACAGTTTTTACATTAGTGGTGTTTAAAGAAGTGGGTATACTGTAACAGAAATGTTAGTTTTTTTTTTACATTAGTGGTGTTTAAAAAAGTGGGTATACTGTAACAGAAATGTTACAGTTTTTTACATTAGTGGTGTTTAAAGAAGTGGGTATACTGTGGGTCCATGGTTAAAGAAGTGGGTCTACTGTGTATCTATGGATGAAGAAGTGGGTATACTCTGACTAAAGAAGTGGGTATACTGTAGCAGAAATGTTACAGTTTTTTACATTAGTGGGTATACTGTGGGTCCATGGATAAAGAAGTGGGTATACTCCGTATACCTGTGTATACCCTCCAATGGTTGTCCCTGATGTAGGCCCACCTCGCGGGCAGTGACGAGTAACGCAGGAACAATAATAAAGTGTCTGTTTGTGATGAGGGCAGATCGAGAGGTGATTCAGGAGCTGGACGCCAAGGTGAAGGAAGATCGTAAGAGCGCGTCTCCCAAGGCCCTGTACTACGCTGGGATGTTCCTCTGGCTGTTAGGTCGCAGTGACAAAGCCAGGGAGTACATCGACAGGATGATTAAAATCTCCAACGGCTCAAGAGAGGTGAGCACTTGACTTTATCAAATGTATTTTCTCACAGGGACATTAATCGACATTTCAGCGGTAGTGCTGGTTGTAGTCTGTCGGTTAATTTTCACTGTGTGTTGCGATATACTGTAGTGTGTACAGATGAGAACAGATGCATTCAATATTGTTCTGCCAACTCTCGTCTTCACAGCTTTAATACATTTCGGCAAGTTGGCTCAAACAATGAGATTTGATGAAGTCTTCCTGTCTGTTTGTAATGGTGCACGTGGATCAATGTTGTTTGCTCAGGGGATTGTCTTAAAAGGCTGGATTGACCTGACGTCCAATAAGGACGCATACGCCAAGAAGGCCGGCAGATACTTCGACGAGGGGCTGAAAGAGCGAGCCGATGTTTTCGCCCTGATGGGAAAGGTAAGGGTGAAACACACGCCCTAAGGCGTCGTGAATAGTACTTCCTCCTCCGCAACAATGCTACCGTTGTCATTTCCCAGATCTGTCGCTTCTCATGTTTCCCATAATGCTCGGTTATTGTGTCTCGGCGCTAATCCGCACGGCGGAGGGTTTAATGTGTCCCACTGCGGTCTCCGCCGTACAGTTCCCCCGAGCTTAGTCTCCCCTCGGCGCCACGTGCGACGCCCTGTCGCCTCACCATCACGGCCGATTTGATCTTCCGTAAATACATTTTGAACACCAAAACGATTGTCTGGCTCTGTACTATTTGTCGCTCGCACTGTAACGGAATACACATGTCAGGCTCGGGATGTTGTGTGTGTTCGTTGCTCCAGGCCCAGTATTATGAGTTCCGGCAGAATTACTCCGGAGCTCTGGAGACGGTCAACCAGGTCATCGTGAGTTTCCCTGGTTTCCTGCCCGCCCTCATAAAGAAGATGAAGCTTCTGCTCAGCCTGCAGGACTGGGACCAGACCATCGACGCCGCACACAGGTCCCTCCGCATATCTCATATCCTGCTGCTTTATTAACGCGTGATCAGCCGAGGACGATGTACGATTCTGTAGCCGGATTCAATTGAACTTTTCACAAGGCGCGTGCATCGACGATTAATTGTACACACTCTGGGGTCAGCGAGGGTTCATTGTCCGCCATCCTGCCAATCCTATCGTCCATCGCTGGATTTCCGGGATTAGCGGCAGCCATGTATGGAGAGACACAGTCAGCCTTTGCAAGTGGCTCAGCATTCAAGTGCAAATGAAAACCTAGCGTGATGCCTCGAACCGATGCATACTGACTAAGCCATTGTTCCGACCCCCCCCCCTCTTCGCCCTCCCCCCCCTGGAGGCAGGCCAGTGCCAGGGAACATAAAAAGGCCTTTTGAGCCGGAGCGCTAGAGCCACACGCGTTTCCCAGGGTGCACCGCCCCCGGGTTCTGTGACGAGGAGGAAGAGGGATCACTCAGGTGGAGCTGGTTTCCATAGAGATCGAGCCAAGACCCCGGGGCCGCTGTAGCAGCCCTGCTGAGACGGCAGGTCTCTGGGAAAAACGGACAGTCGTCCTCGTTATGCGCTCCTGCGTCCTGTCCTGTCCTGTCCTGTCCTGTCCTGTCCTGTCCTGTCCTGTCCTGTCCTGTCCTGTCCTGTCCTGTCCTGTCCTGGCCTGGCCTGGCCTGGCCTGGCCTGGCCTGGCCTGGCCTGGCCTTTGTGTAGTGGGTGCTCATCCTTACATAGCATTACCTCTCTTGTTTTCAACCATAAGCAGCGAAGCCATTATGGGCAACACTAGTCTTGCATAACCAGGCTCAACTCCACACTTTAGCGTTGGAGAAAGGTCTGGCTGGACTCGGGGATGGGGGGGGTCGCTGTATTTCTTTAAACCAATCACAGTCGTCCTCGGCGGAGCGGTTGCTAGGTTGTTGTTGTTTCACGTAGTCTGGATGGAATCTGATTGGGCAGACAACAGATTTCACCTCCACTTATCCCCGAAACCTAGATTGTGAATGAAATTTCAGTCTCACTAATGTTACCCACACCATTTGTTCCTTTCTGTTTTCCTACCTGACTGTTGTTCTAACTTTGTAGTTCATTCCCCTAGAATCAGTCTGTTAAAACTACAATTTGTTTCTGTATGACATCACTTCCCTGTCCTCTTCATCCTGAAACTGCATGCCACTCCCTTTCTCACGTTATAAGATATCATTCCCGAGTCCCTCTCGCGTATGAAACACTTCCTGTGCAGAGTCCGTTTTGCCAATCGTAACATAGAATAAAACTATTGTCTTTTGTTTGAAACCAGCTTGAATCGACCACATCGCGTGTTCTTTGAAATCTAACTTAAACCAAGTATAGATTTTCATTCATAACATCCGTTGAGTCTGACTAGGGCAACAGTAATACAACACCATAATTGGCTTTCCGTTGGGGTCAGCATGGAAATGGAAGGGGGATCTAAAACACCTTAGTCACCACTACTAAGACATTGCGTATCATATTTCAGGCTCTTGCAGAGGGATAAGAACAATCTAGAGGCCCTGAGGATGATGGCGCTACACTCCTTGTGCAGAGACGGAGACGTCGGCGAGGTACGTTTCAACACCGTGCCTCCTCATCCGCCCGCCGGGCTCCAGGACGCCAACACCCGTCGCCGCGCTATAATCAGTAACGACCTCAGGAATGGCCGATGGGTAATGTCTGTGTTGGAGGCACGGCGAAAGCGGGAAAGTGATTGGAAAGACGTACTTTGTTTTCTACTTTGACAGTCGGTCAAGCAGCTGTCCAACCTCATCGCCGTCCTGGACGTCCAGGAACCCAACAACCCCGAGCTTCGCTACAGGATGTCCCTAGCGTTCACGCGCACGGTACGGCTTCGCTGACGCGCCGTAACGTTCAATAATAATAGCAGAATCAAATACTAGCCGTATGACACGGGCTTCATTAGAACCCGTGATGTTTCTGAAGGAAAGTAGGAATGAATGAATGACTTGTTTTGTTCCTTTGACCAGTGTGGAAGAAACGAGAAGGTCATCCAGCAGACCCACACCCTGGTGGAGAGGGCCTTCTCCCAGGCGGCCGGCGACTCGGATCTGGCCACGGAGCTGGGCTACCAGCTGGTGCTCCAGGGCCGAATCAAGGAGGCTATGAAGTGGTACAAGACCGCCATGAGTCTGGATGAAACCAGCGTCTCTGCTCTGACCGGTAAGACCTGGTGTACCTCGGTTCATTTGTACGTTTCCGCGCGCTGTATTCTATACCAAACAATAAATGGTCGTCCCGATGTTTTCCTGAATACGTCTGCGGTTCTTAACTTCACTCTCAGGTATTATTCGGTGCCAGTTGATCGAGGGGCACTTGGAAGACGCAGAGCAACAGTTGGAATTCCTCACAGAGATCCAGCAGTCTATTGGGAAATCAGGGGTGAGACTGAGAGATTCTGCTCTGTTACATCCTGTTGGAAGACTTTCCAGCCAGCGTCGCCATTAAACAAAGCCTAGTAGTGTGTTGTAAGCTCATTGGCTGGTCACTAGGGCTACCACGGGGGGGTTTGTTCAGGTTATGGTCTCAGCTGTAGCGTCGGTTTGGGGTGACAGCTGCTCCTGTGGGTCTTTAGTATTATGGGTTTATCTGTCCCCAGGGAGGCACTCTGCTGGGTGACGGCGTCTGAGAGTTGTCCTTCTGAGCTGAATACGGATTAGGGAACCCTCTCTCGGTCTCTCTCTTTCTCTCTCTCTCTCTCTCTCGCTCTCTCTCTCTCTCTCTTTCTTTCTCTCTCTCTCTCTCTCTCAAAAAATATATTTAAAAAAAAAAAATATATATATATTTTTTTGAATGTCTTTCTCTCTCTCAAAAATATATTAAAAAAATAAATAAATAAATATTTTTTAATGTCTTTCTCTGCCTCTCTCTTCCTCTGCCTCTCTTTATCACCCATGTCTCTCTCTCTTTGCCTCTCTCTCCCTCTCTGTTTCTCTCTCTATATACATATTACCCATGTCTCTCTGCCTCTCTCTCTTCGTCTGTCTTCTCTCTATCACCCATGTCTTTCTCTCTCTCTCTCTCTTCCTCTGTCTCTATCACCCATGTCTTTCTCTCTCTCTTCCTCTGTCTCTATCACCCATGTCTCTCTCTCTGTCTCTCTCTGTCTCTCTCTCTCTCTGTCTCTCTCTCTCTCTGTCTCCCTCTCTCTCTCTCAGGAGCTGCTGTACCTGCGTGCTCTCCTGGCTGTGAAGAAGCGCAGGCCCCAGGACGAGGTGACCAACCTGCTGAACGACGCGGTGGACACCCACTTCTCCGCCCTCCAGGGTCTCCCTCTGGGGGTGGAGTACTTCGAGAAGCTCAACCCTGACTTCCTGCTGGACATCGTCAAGGAGTACATTGCTCTTTGTCCTGCCAAGGTCTGTGTGAAGGGTCATTGATGCACAATTTTTGTATTTATTTTATTTTTTAAATGTAGTTATTAAAACCTTGATTTAACCAGGTAAGAAGCTCACTGAGTTTCTTAAAATCTATTTTTCAACAGAGACCTGGCCAAGAGGGCAGCATATAAACATACATTTAGGTTACATACAAACAAACACACAAACATTTAAAAGGCAGTTATCATAATTGGTTGTCAACATACTAGGAATTTGCGTTCGGTCGTGGTGCTTAACATGGAGACAACATTGGACAGGGTGCAGGGACGAGACAGGACAGTGCAAAGGGCGAGTACAAGATGCTAGTGCAAAAGGAGGATAAGCTAAGAAAAAGAACAATATACAAAAAGTAGTGCAGTCAGTTTATGTACAGTGAGTGAGCAGACTTATGAGATTGCATAGGAACGAATTCGATATAGTTTTGAATACTTCTGGATAATCAGTTCTGGCGATTGTAATTCTTTCTGGAGCGTGTTCCAGGCGAGAGGGGGCAGTGTATTTAAAAGCACATGTGGGACAGTCACCTGCAGAACATCTTGCGAACGCAGGCTATAATCCTCGTCTTCTGATAAGATACAGGACTGTATGTACACAAGTAAGTAGGAACCGATCCAAGGAGTTTTATAGATAAAGCTAAACCAATGGGTATGTCTGCGTACATACAGAGATGTCCAATCAGATTTTGCATACAAGGTACAATGAGGGGTAAGATGTCAGATATCAAGGCTCAATGATGTAGTGTCCAACCAGCGCAAGAATTGGGGAGAAGCACTCAGTAAATCACCACAGTCTAGCAGAGGCAGGAAGGCTGCCGACACCTTGAGCTCAGAGACTAGATATGTGAGCCCTAAACGATAATGGGCGATCAACTAGAAAGCCCAAATACTTTACCTTGAGACTCGCTCGATTACTTTTCCTTGGGAAGGTAAAATATTTGGAAGATTTGGTGGTAATTCACTAGTGTTAGAAAACGGCATGGGTTTAGTTTTATCTGTATAGTATTAAATTAATTAATTAATTCACGATCATATAAGACCCTAGGTAAATCACAATGAAACTATTTACAGATGTTTTTGATTGATGACCTTCAATTCATACAATTAGAAATCTGCATATGAATTCTTGATAATAGAATTGACTTCCTGTGTGTCTAACCATTGACTTCCTGTGTGTCCAACCATTGACTTCCTATGTGTCCAACCATTGACTTCCTGTGTGTCCAACCATTGACTTCCTGTGCGTCCAACCATTGACTTCCTGTGTGTCCAACCATTGACTTCCTGTGTGTCCAACCATTGACTTCCTGTGCGTCCAACCATTGACTTCCTGTGTGTCCAACCATTGACTTCCTGTGTGTCCTAGCCCCCAGCCCCGGGCCAGCCTCCGGCCCCTCAGCTCCACCACTGTGCCTCCGTGTTAGACACCGTGGTCAAGATCGTTCCCGGCCTCCTGCAGGGCGTCTTCCTATTGGCTAAAGTCAGGTTCCTGTCAGGTGAGTCTCACACAAGCGGTAACAATGTAGCCGTTGTCTAGTGGTTTTCGTGGTTTTGACGTGGGTCGCCCTGTCCCCGTCCCTGTAGGGGACACCGAGGCAGCTCAGAGCAGCCTGCAGCACTGCCTGGACCAGTGTCCCTCCCACTCCGAGGCCCACCTGCTCATGGCCCAGATCCACCTCCTCCAGGGGAACTTCAAGCTCTCCTCCCAGTCTCTGGAGCTCTGCCTCAGCCACAACTTTGAGGTAGGAACAACCCCCCGCGAGGAACGAGACGAATCAAAAGACGTTCCGTCTTCCACAAAAGCTCGATCTCGCGCTGTCCCCCCCGCCCAGGTGCGAGAGTACCCTCTGTACCACCTGATCAGGGCCCAGGCCCAGAAGAAGACGGGGGAGGTCCAAGAGGCCATCAAGACCCTCCAGATGGCCATGAGTCTGCCGGGGGTGCGCCGGGCCGGGGCCTCGGCCAGGACCAGGGAGAGGAAGGCGGAGCTGAGCTCGGCCGACTGCGTCTCCATCTTCTTGGAGCTCGCCGAGGCGCTCTGGCTCAACGGAGAACAGGTGAGGAGACGCGGAGGAAATCCACCCCAAGCGAGTTTCGCAGATTCGACAGAATTCAAATCAAATCAAAATGTATTTTTAGGGCACGTTTAAAACGACAGCAGTCGACCAAAGTGCTGTACAAAGGTGGGTCCTAGATAAAAACATAAGAACATATTCTCAATAAATCAAGGAAATAACAGCAATACAATACAGACATTGAACATGAGCAAGGCTTGGGCACAGACTGGTTAAAACGCCAGGGAGAAAAGGTGAGTCTTTAGGGAGGATTTAAAAAACTGAGAATCTATAAGAAAGAAATGCAGGGCCAAGATTCTCCGACAGGAAAACTTTTTATTGAATTTATCGTGCACTCCCGTAGGTTTTGTCCGTGGTTGTCATCCCATCGTCGGCCCGTTTACGTGCGAATGGGTTTGTCGTCTTTTTTTTTATAGCACGAGGCTGCCAAGACCATGCAGGACGCCATCAACGAGTTCTCGGGCACCCCCGAGGAGCTGCGCGTCACCATCGCCAACGCCGACCTGGCGCTGTTGCGGGGCGACACCGAGCTGGCGCTGAGCATGCTCAGAAACATCACCCCGGAACAGCCCTACTACATCCAGGCCAAGGAGAAAATGGCCGAAATATACCTCACGCACAGGAAGGAGAAGCGACTGTATGCTAGCTGTTACAGGTGATTACAGGCTGTTACAGGTGATTACAGGCTGTTACAGGTGATTTACAGGCTGTTACAGGTGATTTACAGGTGATTTACAGGTGATTACAGGCTGTTACAGGTGATTACAGGCTGTTACGGGTGAATACAGGCTGTTACAGGTGATTTACAGGCAATTACAGGCTGTTACAGGTGATGACAGGCTGTTACAGGTGATTACAGGCTGTTACAGGTGATTACAGGCTATGACAGGCTGTTACAGGTGATGCCAGGCTGTTACAGGTGATTACAGGCTGTTACAGGTGATGCCAGGCTGTTACAGGTGATTACAGGCTGTTACAGGTGATGCCAGGCTGTTACAGGTGATTACAGGCTGTTACAGGTGATTACAGGCTGTTACAGGTGATTACAGGCTATGACAGGCTGTTACAGGTGATTACAGGCTGTTACAGGTGATGCCAGGCTGTTACAGGTGATTACAGGCTGTTACAGGTGATTACAGGCTGTTACAGGTGATTACAGGCTATGACAGGCTGTTACAGGTGATTACAGGCTGTTACAGGTGATTACAGGCTGTTACGGGTGAATACAGGCTGTTACAGGTGATTTACAGGCAATTACAGGCTGTTACAGGTGATTACAGGCTGATACAGGTGATTACAGGCTGTTACAGGTGATTACAGGCTGTTACAGGTGATTACAGGCTGATACAGGTGATTACAGGCTGTTACAGGTGATGCCAGGCTGTTACAGGTGATTACAGGCTGTTACAGGTGATTACAGGCCGTTACAGGTGATTACAGGCATCTTCTGTTCCGTCAACCACCCAGTCCACAAGGAGGCAATTTGTTGTAAAGCACACATTAAAAACACATACATGTATACACCTACAATCACAAACAAAAATGACAGTAATCCCAAAACTATCTATAGCAGTCGACAGCATTTCAATTTGGAGGCCGTGAGTTCACCACGAATCAAATGGAAATCTCTTCTTCGGCCGCGTCATGTGGTAAATATGCCAAGCTGCCTCCGCTGTCGGAGCAGTGTTGCCGATAGTCTTTCCGCCGGATCTCTGAGCCCGTCCTGGTGAAGACGGGCGCCGGCAGGGCGGAGACGTCACAGCGGACGGGTTCGCTGAGCAGAGCAGACGCGTGTCTCCGAGCGCAGTGACCTAACCTCTTAACCCAGACCCAACCTGGTTATGTGCATCTGTTCCTCAGAGAGCTGGTGGAGAAGCTGCCCAGCCCTCACACATGTCTGCTACTGGGAGACGCTTACATGAACATCCAAGAGGTGGGTACGAGCTGGAATACGGGAACTTCCTGTTTGTTCTTGTCAAGAGTTGGCTCAGCCCGGGCAGCGCCTGTTGAGTGCTCACAGGAAGCTGTTAATGTCAAACGTGTACTTCAACTGTGCAAATATTTATAAACCGCAAGATGTATCACCGCCCGCCGTCGCAACCGGCCTCGCACGAGACCTTTGCGTCATGGCGGTCGGCGCTCCGCAGACGCTGCTGAGCGTGTCATGTGTTTACCGTCTCGTCAGCCGGAGAAGGCCATCGAGGTCTACGAGCAGGCGCTGAAGAAAAACCCCAAAGACGGGGCTGTGGCCAGCAAGATCGGGAAAGCCCTGGTCAAGACGCACAACTACGCCAAGGTCTGTACCCCCCCTCCCAGATGGGGAGAAATATGGGAATATGCGCTATATATTTTATATATATTTTATATTTATATATTATTTATAATATATATTTATTATGTCATTGAATAGCACCGGAACAATGCTTATACTGTAAAATGTGTATAATCCTGTTAGGATGGGCCGGGTGAGCGGCCAGACACGGGGAAAAAAATAAAATCATTCATTCATTCATTCATTCATTCATATATAAAAATATAAATATATATATAAATATATTATAAATAATATATAAATATAAAATATAAATATATTATAAATAATATATAAATATAAAATATAAATATATATATATAAATAATATAAAATATAAATATATACATATAAATAATATATAAATATAAAATATAAATATATATATATAAATAAATGTATATATTGCAAATGTATGTATTTGCAAACTCGGCCAGCTGTTGTCCTTCCCAGGCGATCAACTACTACGAGGCGGCCCTGAAGACGGGTCAGCAGAGCTTCCTGCGCTACGACCTGGCGGAGCTGCTGATGAAGATGAGGCAGTACGAGCGCTGTGAGAGGGTCCTGCACGAGGCCCTGGCCCACGACACAGGTGAGAGGGTCCTGCACGAGGCCCTGGCCCACCACGCAGGTGAGAGGGTCCTGCACGAGGCCCTGGCCCACGACACAGGTGAGAGGGTCCTGCACGAGGCCGCGTGACACAGGTGAGAGGGTCCTGCACGAGGCCCTGGCCCACGACACAGGTGAGAGGGTCCTGCACGAGACCCTGGCCCACCACGCAGGTGAGAGGGTCCTGCACGAGGCCCTGGCCCACGACACAGGTGAGAGGGTCCTGCACGAGGCCCTGGCCCCCCACGCAGGTGAGAGGGTCCTGCACGAGGCCCTGGCCCCCCACGCAGGTGAGAGGGTCCTGCACGAGGCCCTGGCCCACGACACAGGTGAGAGGGTCCTGCACGAGGCCCTGGCCCCCCACGCAGGTGAGAGGGTCCTGCACGAGGCCCTGGCCCACCACGCAGGTGAGAGGGTCCTGCACGAGGCCCTGGCCCCCACGCAGGTGAGAGGGTCCTGCACGAGGCCCTGGCCCACGACACAGGTGAGAGGGTCCTGCACGAGGCCCTGGCCCACGACGCAGGTGAGAGGGTCCTGCACGAGACCCTGGCCCCCACGCAGGTGAGAGGGTCCTGCACGAGGCCCTGGCCCACGACACAGGTGAGAGGGTCCTGCACGAGGCCCTGGCCCACGACACAGGTGAGAGGGTCCTGCACGAGGCCCTGGCCCACGACACAGGTGAGAGGGTCCTGCACGAGGCCCTGGCCCACGACACAGGTGAGAGGGTCCTGCACGAGGCCCTGGCCCACCACGCAGGTGAGAGGGTCCTGCACGAGGCCGCGTGACACAGGTGAGAGGTTCCTGCACGAGGCCCTGGCCCACGACGCAGGTGAGAGGGTCCTGCACGAGGCCCTGGCCCCCCACGCAGGTGACGCAGAACCAGGAGAACCAGGAGTCCTTCAGTGATTCAGAGCTACAACCCCCTGAGGCCTACAGACCGAAATATTTACATTTACATTTATACACGTGTTACTGTTTTGTAATCTCAGCGTCTTCTGACTTATACACCAGAAGAAGGTAAAGCACAGCCCTACACACTGTACAGTAGAAGATGTTGTGTACTCGCAAGTGATGTATATCATTCACACAAAATATTATTCGGATGGATTGTACATCTGTTGGCATCAAGCTCTTCCACAAAAACCCAAACATTTGTAGGCTTCCAGGCTCGGATTTGCGGTGCGAACGTAACCTTGTGTTTTTGTGTGCGTTTCTTTAGCGAACGAACTGCCGGCGTTGACGGACGACTGCCGCTACCTCGTCCTGTTAGCCAAGATCCAAAGCAAGGTCGACAAAATCGAGGAAGCCTTGTTGTCCTTGCAACGGGTACGGACTCCAAATGAGTCAGATTCCGTGAATGCGTGAGACGCGACCGTATCTATCCGATGTGAAGGTCGACATTCCGCCCATTCTCTCAGGTTATGTGAAGCATTCCTAGCATGGCCACGGCGCTGCTCTGTAGGGATGCACGATATATCGGCAATCATATCGGTATCGGTCCGATGTGCAAAACGGGGCCGATGTGAACAGCCGATTATTATTTCTGTCTAGGTGCTGTTGTGTGTGTTGTTTTTGAGAGGAAGCAATGCAGTTAATCTATGATTTAAATGCTTTTCCAAATGTTTTGGAAATAGAGACCGTTTCCATGTGTTTTTCAATATGTATACAGACCTGCAAACGTGTCACCTTTTGGCTACAGTCACCTTTTTTATGTTTTATGTTAACCATGGTAGTTTCAGTGAATCTAGAGGGTTTTAGTTTTGTATGTCGTCACCTTTTTCACTACTCCAGAGTTTGCAGGTCTGTGTACAACATTTGTTTATCATAGAAACTTGTTTTTATACAGATCATATCGACATCGCTAAATATCGGTTATCGGCCATGACAGCAATGTTAATATCTGTTATCGGTATCGGCCCAAAATGTTCATATCGGTGCGTCCGTACTGCCCTGTTCGTATGAATGACCCCTCCCCCGTGGCGTCCGCAGGCCAGGGACGTCCAGGCCAAGGTGCTGAAGCGCGTGCAGCTGGAGCAGCCCGACGCCGTCGCCGCGCAGAAGCAGCTCGCCGCCGAGATCTGCGCCGAGATCGCTAACCACTTCACGAGTCAGAGGGCCTACGAGAGGGCGGTCAAGTTCTACAAAGAGGCCCTTGTCTACTGCGAGAGTGACGGCAAGGTCGGCGCCGCCGAATCAAACGCCCTGTGTGCTGCCTCGACGCAGCTGCTGCTGCTGTCGTCCTCGCTCCCCTCTGTCCGTCCGTCCGTCTGTCCACGGCGTCCCTGTTTTTACACACCTATTCACGTTCATCACCTTAGCTCCTCTCATACTTCTCATATTTCCTCTCACACTTTTCCCCCATATTTTGGTTCGGGACTGTGTCCTAATAGACGAACGCGTTATCTGAATGTGCTGCACGTCTAACTGTTATGTTATGAAGTTATGTTTTTAATGCGGAGAACAGCCGGAAGAACAAAATTGATTTCCCTGATGTTCATTTTCTCCTAAATCATATTATCCCGAAGCCAGGATGTGATTAGAAGGCAGATCTCCGTTGGGATGAATGATCCTCGTTGGTTCTCAGCTCAGATGAATGATCCTCATTGGTTGGTTGCAGGTGATGCTGGAGCTGGCCCGCCTCTACCTCTCCCTGGACGACGTGGACGCCTGCCAGCAGCAGTGCGGCCTCCTCCTGAAGAGTGACCAGGTCAACGAAGACGCAACGCTGGTGGGTCCTCGCTCTCTCTCTATATCTCTCTCTCTCTCTCTCTCTCTCGCTCTCTCTCTCTTTCTCTCTCTCGCTCTCTCTATCTCTCTCTCTCGCTCTCTCTCTCTCTCGTGCTCTGTCTCTCTCTCTCGCTCTATCTCTCTCTCTATCTCTCTCTCGCTCTGTCGCTCTCTCTCGCTCTCTCTCGCTCTCTCTCGCTCTCTCTCTCGCTCTCTCTCGCTCTCTCTCTCTCGCTCTCTCTCGCTCTATCTCTCTCGCTCTCTCTCTCTCTCTTTCTCCCTCTCTCTCTTTCTCTCTCTCGCTCTCTCTCCCTCGCTCTCTCCCTCTCTCTCGCTCTCTCTCTCTCTCTCCCTCGCTCGCTCTCTCGTTCTCTCCCTCTCGCTCTCTCTCTCTCCCTCTCTCTCCCTCTCTCTCTCTCTCTCGCAGTATTTCTGGAGCCTTTTGAGTGAATCTACCAGGAGAACACATCAATGACTCGCCTCTGTTCTCCCTCAGATGATGGCCGACCTGCTGTTCAGGAAGCAGGACTACGAGCAGGCCGTTTTCCACTTTCAACAGCTACTGGAGCGCAAACCAGGTGCGACAGGGCGCTGTTTCTCTTAGGCCTGAATACACAACTCCCCCCCCCCCCCTGGAAACTGATTTCCAAGCTTGAAAAGGAAACTTAAGAAGTTAATGTAAATACGCTCGGCCAATTTGACCCTCCGCTGAATGGCGGAGTAATCTATTTCACATCTGCCGTTTCTAGACAACTACCCTACGCTGTCACGTCTAATCGACCTGCTGAGGAGAGCGGGGAAGTTAGAGGAGGTTCCCAGGTTTCTGGACATGGCGGAAAAACATTCCTCCAGGGCGAAGTTCGACCCCGGCTTTAACTACTGCAAAGGACTCTACCTGTGGTAAAGTTTCTAATCCAAAGGGGATTCAGTGATACAGATTATACTGTAACAACAAGGTAATCTGTTCAACATGAGCTGGGTTTGTTTGGCGCAAAGGTACACGGGGGAACCGAACGACGGACTGCGACACTTCAACAAGGCGCGCAAAGACAACGACTGGGGGCAGAACGCCGTTTACAACATGATCGAAATCTGCCTGAACCCGGACAACGACACCATGGGGGGAGAGGTGTTTGAGAACTTGGACGGGGACATGGGGTGAGCGGCCGCGTGTTCAAGAGCGCTAGCACTTCTCTGTAATAACTACTTCGTTAACGCGCTCGTAAATTGTACACTAAAGCCGGTTTCGCCTCAAAACGTCAGACCTCGCGTGTTTAATAGACGAGGTCTGGCTGTGAAGTCGTCGTTGACGATGTTCTTCGCTCCCCCTCCCCCTGGTTCCGGGGGGTTCAGGAACTCCACTGAGAAGCAGGAGTCGGAGCAGCTGGCCGTGAGAACGGCGGAGAAGCTCCTGAAGGAGCTGAAGCCGCAGACCGCCAGCGGCCACGTCCAGCTGCGCATCCTGGAGAACTACTGCTGCCTGGCCACCAAGCAGAAGGCCAGCGTGGAGAGAGCCCTGAATGTTTTCACAGAGGTGGCGAACAGCGAGGTGAGTAAACGCCAGATGGTGCACATGAGAGGGTCTCACACCCCTAGAGCAAACACATGACCTCAGGGTGTCTCTTTGCTTTAGGGGTTATATCACGCTGACTTAGGTTACTTAATTGCACTGTACCGGATCTGCTTTCTCACTGCTCTTTCCAGGCTTAAGCTTTGGACATCTTATTGTACAATGGTAAATGGACTGCACTTATATAGTGCTTTTGCACCTTAGCAGCACTCAAAGCGCTTTACAATGGCCTCTCATTCACCCATTCACACACACATTCACACACCAATGGCGGTAGCTGCCATGCAAGGTGCTAACCTGCTCATTGGGAGCAATTTGGGGTTAGGTGTCTTGCTCAAGGACACTTCGACATGTGGACAGTCAGAGCTGGGATTCGAACCACTGACCCTTCGATCATTGAACGACCCGCTCTACCAACTGAGCTACAGCCGCCCCGTGACAATAAGACAAGCTGCATTAAGTGGATTTTCCTGATGTCAAAATATCATATTGTCACCTTAAGATAATGGCCTAAGTGGTTTTTTGAGGAAAGGGATTTTTTTTTGCCTGAGTCATCTCTCCATGATGCTGGCCACCTCTGGTAAAATCGACTACATCCTCAATTGAAAAGATCACACTGTTCCTACCCCGGTAGTATAATGGCCCATGTCATGTTGACCCATGGCCCCCTTGAGGCCATTTTGTTTTTTTTGTGTGTTTTCTGAAAAACTTGAAAATATGACTCAGGCCGTTATTTTAGGAAGGCGACGATATGCAACGCCTAACCAGAGCTCTCTGTTCGAACGCAGAAAGACCATGTGCCCGCCCTGCTAGCGATGGCCACGGCCTACATGATGCTCAAACAGACCCCCCGGGCCAGGAACCAACTGAAACGCATCGCTAAGATGAGCTGGAGCATCGTCGACGCGGACGAGTTCGAGAAGAGCTGGCTTCTCCTGGCCGACATCTATATCCAGTCAGGGAAATACGACATGGCCGGGGAACTCCTGAAGAGATGCCTGCGTCATAATAAGGTCAATATTTCAAGGATTGTCAAGATACATTCAATTAATTAGCCTATATTTTGTGGCTGTATTACAAAAGGGGAAATGTAATCCTCAATCTGAATTTTCATAGTACAATTTGTAACTGAATGGAGTATTTTACTCGCCCCCCAATGTATGTTTGGTTGACAATCACACATTGTGTCATATTCACTCGGTGACGATCGAATCTCTTACTTACAGTCGTGCTGCAAAGCTTATGAATACATGGGCTACATCATGGAGAAAGAGCAGGCATTCCGCGATGCAGCGCTCAACTATGAAATGGCCTGGAAATACGGCAACCAGACCAACCCAACCATAGGTACGCATGCCAACTCATATCATACTGCTTGTGGCTGTTCGATTTACGATGGTCAAAATAATATGAATAATCATGAATACTATGAATAATCATGAATACTATGAATAATCATTCATGCAATTATGCATTTATCTTAGGGTACAAACTGGCATTCAACTACCTGAAAGCAAAGAGGCACGTTGATGCCATAGACGTTTGTCATAAGGTGAGCAGATCGGCCTCTTGTGGAAGCCCTCTTGGTGGGGATCAGGTGTGGTCAGGTCAGTGCTGTGCTGGGGATGATCGTGTTCTGTTCACCTCATCCACAGGTCCTGGACGCTCATCCAAACTACCCCAGGATGAGGAAAGACATCCTGGACAAAGCTCGCGCTGCATTGAGATCATGATCGGTGTGATTTTGTCGCTGAGCGTTTTGTACACTGTGTGTGTGTGTGTGTGTGTGTGTGTGTGTGTGTGTGTGTGTGTGTATGTGTGTGTGTGTGTGTGTGTGTGTGTGTGTGTGTGTGAGAAACACTGTGTTTCATTGTATTGCGCTCAGTATTTGACAGTATTTTGTGTTTTTTCAGTAGGATGTGTAAGTAAATCACTCATCATATTTGTGTCATATTGTGTTGACATTGAGATGGAGGGTTGTTGTGTTTGTAGTTGCTGTACTGTAATAAAGTACAACTGTTTCTATCGAATGAATTACCCTGTTTTCTTTTCTTTTCTGCTTGCAACTTTTTAATGTAAGGAAATAGCCTACAAGTCAGAGAATTGCCCTCTAGAGTGTACCCTCCCAGACTGTGTGTTCACTCCCACTGCCAAGCCACACACCCAAACTATAATTGTTAGTCTTGTCTTAGCCTTGTACTTGTGATATGGCAGTGATCCATCACTTGTCTTACAAGTATGTGCTCTGTAATCCCAAGGAACTACCCCATACTGATGGACCTCACTCGAATTAAACTTCAGTAAATATGAGCTTAAAGGTCTACGCTGTAAAGAATGGGTATTGTATATTAAAGTAAATGAATCATCACCAGTAAAGATAAACTAAATCATGTTTATGTAATAATCTAGCTACTTACTCACGGCGGGGTGAAGCTTCTGCTATGTAAGCAGCATTTAACAAGGAGTGAGCCAGGGAGAACTCTGTCACGGTGAGTTATGTGTCACTGTTACTGCTGCTTGAAAAGCCCTCTAGCTGGGCACCCGAGTAGCGTGTTCCCCCGGACGACTACCGCGTCTTAGCTTTACCCCCTCTTACACCGCACAATTTATGAATACCATCTGCCGTGGGGGATTTGACCAACATGAAGGTGGTGGATTAATCTCACAGGGTCCCCAATAGGTAAGTTTCACGTTTGGAAACTATCCTTTTCTTCATTTGAAAGACAGAAACTCAATCGATTCGATGGTGCGTATTTTTGAATTCCAAGAATCTATCAACTTTTCGTTAAAGCGTTGACAAGTTTATTTCATTGAAGCGCTCACTGTTGTCATTGGTTGAACATCAATCTGGCAACTTTACTGTATGCATTTGATTTCCCGAATGAGTGATTTTGGGACTATGCCTGATGTTCAATATTTCTATATTCTAAATGAATGAATATTTTCTCTTCTCACTTTCAAGTCCCCTTGCCAGTCGTATGTGGGCGAGCACCCGTTATTTTTGTATGTAGCCTGATTGGATGCGGTGCCTTTGAGAACCTTAGAGAGAAGTATAGGGTACGTTCCTCTGCCATTTGTTACCCAGCAACAGTCTCAATGAATGGCTGGCCAAGCAAATCCTATTATTTTAAGAATTGACACCATTATTGGATCAGACGTATCCCGCGGAGTAGACTATTCCCAATATTGCTCTAGACAAAGTGACTCCACTGACCAGTTTAATATATTTTCCATCAAACCTGACAGGGTGAATTTAGTCTATGTGGTGGTGATGCTCCTACTGCTTTTGTGCTTTAAAGCTGTCCATTCAAACTTAAGCAAGTAGCGAATGTTTAAAATTGTATTTTGTATATTATACATACGATACTTAAATATGTGTTCAATACACAATATAGGTTTAAGTTCGGGAGTCATACATTCCTATTCTGGTATATGGGTGGCCCTTCAGTGGGCTGTTAATGGTTATTCATGTCCCATTGCAGATGGCTTTGACGCGCGGAGCTGCGCTGTACGCAGGCGTGTCTGAGGTCTCCACCCATACCTGTGAGAGCCCACCTGGATCCAACGAGACGGAAGTAGTCTGCGCAGATTGAGGAGTGATTGTGCTGCTGTCTGGATCAACCTTTGAGGGAATTGTTGCTCTGGAAATCGGCATCTACTATCCGGAGAGGAATTTCTTCATGCGCTAATGCAAGATGTGATTTCATTGACTTTTTAACGGTGTTTTGGAGCGGACTTAAACTTCTTATTATGTAACGTCCCAAGGTAAGAGTATCATTCTGCCGACAAAAGAACCTAAGAGATTGACAAGTGAAAAGACATGCCTAGATCTATGTAGCTCTGTGTATATTGTTGGTCCTTCAGGTCTATGGGAGAGCATTTTGGGGCCATATTGCTCAATATTACCTTCCTGCGTTCACATGTGGTGTGTGGAATGTTCATTCAGTGTGTGTGCGTGTCTCAAGTGTGCTGACATGGCAAGTATAGGCTACCATCCCCTTTACCCCCCTACACTTAAAAAAAGAGACGTCTCTGTTTGGCAGTCATCAACTTGTATACCCAACTTCCTAAAGACTACCATTGGTGATGGACTTAATGTGTGTTCCTATTCTAATCAGCAGGCATTTCCTCAGAGCGACCACACACGCATCTCCAGAAGAATGACCGGCTTCCGCAGAATCCTCCGACGGAAATTACACCCATTGAAACTGGTGATCGTGGGCCTCATTTTTGTGACATTCTTGTTCCTCATTCAACGGGAGGTGGGGAGCCAGGGCCCCCAGGAGGAGCCGTGGCTGAAGGAGATGGCGGTCAAACGGGACGTGGTGCTGGACATGGTGATGGGCGCTGTCAATAACTTCAGGGAGGCCATGCCCAAGATGCAGATCAGAGCGCCGGTTCGCCGGCAGGGCGGCGCGGACGGCCTGTCATGCCTGCCGGGGTACTACACGGCCGCGGAGCTGAGGCCGGCGCTGGAGCGGCCGCCGCAGGACCCCAACGCCCCCGGGGCTTCTGGGAAACCCTTCCACACGGAGGGACTGAGCCCGGCGGAGCAGCAGGAGAAGGAGAGGGGCGAGGAGAAACACTGCTTCAACCTGTACGCCAGCGACCGCATCTCTCTCAGCCGAGACCTGGGCCCCGACACCAGGCCGCCAGAGTATGTCCTCGCCCTTGTCCGACGTCCTCGCCGGCACCATACTGTATTCGTTGGTTAAAAACAAGGTGTAATTTGAGGGGATACATATGGCTCAAGTTAACGTTACCTCCTAATAGTCTTGAATGAAAGGCAGGTATGAGAACGAACTCCAGAATGAACAAAGTAGCACCCCCTGGTGATGTTTCATGTGGCCCGACCGTCATTTAGAGGAAACCAAATGAATTCCCAGATTCCCCATGTATTGCCTCGATGGCTCAATTTGAAACCAAAGTTGCGTATCATAAGACCACAGAAGGAAGGATGGATAACATTATATAATTTGTTTCCAGCAGACACGACTGCCCAACCCGTCTTTAATATTTGCTTAAAGTTATTGAGGAAAACGTTCCTCGCAACCACAGGGGTAGTTTTTCCTGTCTGAAACATTGTTTGAGCATGTCTGCCCAGTTTGTGTGGCCAGAAAAAAAAAAAAAGCTCAAGTTTTGTTTGGCTAATTAAACAAGTCTGTTCATGTTCCCTGCTATTTTAAAAGGGTCATTTACCCCGATTCCTCGTCAGGTCTGGTTGTGGTTGGCACTTGGAAAAGGTTGCCACACACACACCCAGTGTCACAGCTGAAACGGACACCCCTCAGGGAGCGGACCTGAGATGTTATAACTGCAGTCCATTGTTCCTCGCGGGGGCGTTAAAAGACACGCGATCCCTTGCTCTGTTTTTCGTCCCCCCCCCCCCCGCAGATGTATCGAGCAGACCTTCAAGCGCTGCCCACCTCTTCTGACCACCAGCGTGATCATCGTGTTCCACAACGAGGGCTGGAGCACGCTGCTCAGGACGGTCTACAGCGTCCTCCACACCTCCCCCGCCATCTTCCTGAAGGAGATCATCCTGGTGGATGACGCCAGCGTGGACGGTAAGTCCCCCCCCCCCCCCACACACACCGGGACCACCGGGACCACCCTGCTTCTCTCTCGGATTCGACTTCAGCCGGGGCCGAGGCGGGGCGAGCGGCCTGTCGGGAGGAGAGCGGCCCCTTAGGTGGTCCCGGTGGAGCCCCCCGCCCGCTCCCCGTGGCTCGTGAAGGGCAGGAAGCCGGGAGCTGCCGGTGAATACTTTACTAAGAGGGGCTAGCCGGGGCGCCGGGGCCTGAGAAATGAGTCCGTTGGCTCTTGTAAACAGACCCCCGGGCTGGGGGAAACAGAATGGGGGTGGGGGGGGTGGGGGAAACAGAATGGGGGTGGGGGGGGTGGGGTGTGGGGGCGGGGCTGGACTGACACTCTAAACTCTGTCATTTGTTGGGAATAGCCGCCTATTAGGGGGTCGCTGGGAGCAGCTCCTGCCCAGGAAACGGGCGTACTTGGCAGCTAGCCATCCTGTGGGGATGAAAGCCAGGCACCTCTTTCTCTTCTCCGATTCCTGTGGAACTTCCACGTCGGAGTGCCGTGCCGAGGGGTCTCCGCCGGTCGCGACGCCCAGAAACAGATCCAAGAAAGCCCCCCGCTCTGCGCCTCCTCTAGGAATAACCTCACCAGAGCATTTGTCCCCATTGTTTGTTTCTCGTTACTCGACGTGTTAAGTCCGGTTTACGTGTTAAATCCTTTGAGGTTTACTAGGCGGTCTTGAGGGTAAATGATAGTGTCACGTGTGCGCCGGTCTCCCACTAAACGTGTCCTTTCTGTGTCCCCAGACGCCTTGAAGGACGAGTTGGACGAGTACCTGAAGCGTCTCCACATCGTGCGCGTCGTCCGGCAGAGGGAGAGGAAAGGCCTCATCACTGCCCGTCTGCTGGGCGCTTCCGTGGCAACCGGAGACATCCTCACCTTCCTGGACGCTCACTGTTAGTCCTCACACACACCACACACACACACACACACACACACACACACACACACACACACACACACACACACACACACACCACTGAGTCAAAGGGCTGAGTCACTCATTTAGCACAGTCTAAACCTGAGACACACCCGTTTGTACGCAGACACGCATAATCCTCCCCGGAGCAGGACAATGAGGGGCCTTGTTTTGGGCACGGCACCACAAATCTCTGCTTTGGCGTGAATGAATGCGCTTTGTCTAAGAAAAAGGATAATTCAACGTTTTCAATTAACCGTCCGGTTTCCCAAGCCTCCGTACGGTCTTCATAGCTCCATACTTTCATTTGAAGAGTATATGCAGTACAGTATGTTGAGGTATTTGTCCAGCTGAGGGGTGAATGTACTTCATGGGTCAAAGGTGAATGCTTCAACGGCTGGCTGGAGCCGCTGCTGGCCAGGATAGCGGAGAACTTCACGGCCGTGGTCAGCCCTGACATCACCACCATCGACCTCAACACGTTCGAGTTCATGAAGCCGTCCCCTTACGGTCAGAACCACAACCGGGGGAATTTCGACTGGGGCCTGGCGTTCGGCTGGGAGGGCCTGCCCGACCACGAGAAACACCGCAGGAAGGACGAGACCTATCCCATCAAGTAGGGACAGAATACACACTCTGCGTGTGTGAGTGTGAGTGTGTGTGTGTGTGTGTGTGTGTGTGTGTGTGTGTGTGTGTGTGTGTGAGTGTGAGTGTGAGTGTGAGTGTGAGTGTGAGTGTGAGTGTGAGTGTGAGTGTGAGTGTGAGTGTGAGTGTGCGTGTGCGTGTGCGTGTGCGTTTGAATGAATGAATGAATGAATGAATTCTGAATGAACGAATTGTCTGTACGTCGTTAAAACATCTCTATTTTATCGATATCTTGACCTTCACAGGACACCGACCTTCGCCGGAGGTCTGTTTTCCATCTCCAAGGAATACTTCTATCACATCGGGAGCTACGACGAGGAGATGGAAATATGGGGAGGAGAGAATATCGAAATGTCATTCAGGGTGAGATTCATTCACCCATGCCTTCTTGGTTTTTCAACAATCCTTTCTAATGGTAAATGGACTACACTTATATAGCGCTTTTCCACCTTAGCGGCACTCAAAGCGCTTTAGAATGGCCTCTCATTCACCCATTCACACACACATTCACACACCAATGGCGGTAGCTGCCATGCAAGGTGCTAACCTGCTCATTGGGAGCAATTTTGGGGTTAGGTGTCTTGCTCAAGGACACTTCGACATGTGGACAGTCGGAGCTGGGATTCGAACCACTGACCATTCAATCATTGAACGACCCGCTCTACCAACTGAGCTACAGCAGCCGAATGTCTGTCAATATGTCGTCATTATTCATGCTCTCTCTCTCTCTCTCTCTCTGTGTGTGTGTAGCTGTGTCGGTGGTACAGGTCTGTCAGGTTTTTTGACGGCTGTGTGTTTGTTTTTCCAACGATCGTAACGTCTGTCTGTATCTATATTTCATTGATATTCCTTCTCTCTCTCATTCTCTCTCTCTCTCTGTCTGCATCGATATGTCATTGACATTCATTCTCTCCCTCTCATTCTCTCTCTCTCTCTCTCTCATTCTCTCTCTCTCTCTGTATCGCTATGTCATCGATATTCATTCTTTCTCTCTCTCTCTATCTCTTTCTCTCTCCCTCTCTCTCTCTAGCTCCCTTTCTCTCTCCCTCTCTCTCTCCCTTTCTCTCTCCCTCTCTCTCCCTTTCTCTCTCTCTCTCTCTCTCTCTCTCCCCCTCTCTCTCTCTCCCTCTCTCCCTTTCTATCTTCCTCTCTCTCCCTCTCTCCCTTTCTATCTTCCTCTCTCTCCCTCTCTCCCTTTCTATCTTCCTCTCTCTCTCTCTCTCCCTCTTTATCGGTACAGCTCCGGCAGGTTTTTGTTTTTTTTCTGACCGTCCGTCCGTGCGTTTGCTGTCCCCCCCTCAGGTGTGGCAGTGCGGGGGCCAGCTGGAGATCATCCCCTGCTCCATCGTGGGCCACGTGTTCCGCACCAAGAGCCCCCACACCTTCCCCAAGGGCACGCAGGTCATCGCGCGCAACCAGGTGCGCCTGGCCGAGGTCTGGATGGGCGACTACAAGGAGATCTTCTACCGGCGCAACCAGCAGGCCGCGCAGATGGCTAAAGACGTACGTAGCGCGCCGTACCGTCGGGGGGGCTCCCAGATGTGGCTGGGCTCCAGGCTGAGTGTTAGTCCAGCACTGACACCCCCCCCCCTAACCCCCCCACCCCCCTCTAGGACGGAGCCACGGGGGGGCATGTTGTAACAGTAGCACTTTCTCTGGAATGCTCTCCCCCGGGTTCCGTCCCACACGGCCGTACGTCTCGACTGCCGACCCCTTGTTTATCCCTGTCAGAGGACAAGTTTGGGCAACCTCACGCTGGTCTCCCTGCTGGCTACGTATAGTCTGGTACAGTACTAGTACGTACAGTCGCTCGCGCAAACACTTTCTGTCGGGGGGGGGGAACGTAGGTTTGGAGGTCGGTAGCGCAAACTGGATGTCCCTCAAAATGTCGGCGGGAGGGGGGGGGGTTAAAATGAATATTGTCCTTTTGTATGTGGCTCACTCATCCACTTGAGGAATTCAACGTCAGCTTATTAGGATGAGTTGTAAAGTTGTTAGCAGACAGGAAGGGTAGTCCTGGGGCAGTGTCTCTCATCTCCGTGCCATAAAATGGGAGCCTGAGGCCCTAACTCAGAGTGGGCCTGGCCAGCCAACCCTCTCCCGCTGGGTTCAAACGGCCTCCACGTCTTTAACAGCTCCAGGGACTTGGCAAGTGTAGTTACCGGCTTGGACCGGAGTTAAGAGCATCCTGGTCATTATGGAACTGCAGTCATTAGCGGGAGACTTGGAAGACTTCTCGGTCCACTGACATGTGCAGCATTTAGAGTTGTAGTAGCAGAACTGATATTCGGTCGGTGTGTCACCTGACATAATACCACCTGGAACGCTAGAGCGTTGGGTTGCGTCCATGAATTCATCGAAAGGAAAGAACATTTCCAGACCGGAATGCCCATGTTATACAATGTTATTTTGACTTGGGTTGTCTTGTGGTATATATGTGGGAATATATATATTTTTTGGCAATTCTACTGAGTGGCAATTACTTACGAGAGGAGGGGTGAATGGGAATGTGCCGTACGCGGTGCCGCCCGCCCTCAGCCTCTCACGATCGACCACTCAGCCCCAGTCTGAGGCCTACAGGAAGTGGTCCTACCCACCCCCCTCCCAGTTCAAAGGCCGGCCGGCCGGTGGGTGAGTCACGAGGAAAAGTTCTCGCTCTCTAACGGCCGCCGCCTGGGAATCTCTTTCCACAGAAAGCTTTCGGAGACGTCTCGAGACGCACGGACCTCCGGGAGCGGCTGCAGTGCAAGAGCTTCTCCTGGTATTTGAACAACGTCTACCCAGAGGTCTTCATGCCCGATCTCAACCCGCTCCACTTTGGCTCGGTAAGGCCGGGCAGCGCCGCTAACCCCCCCCCCCCACCCCACAGTCCCCCAGTCCCCCCTGTCCATCCTGTTTCCAGAACCGCAGAGCGCCGGAACTGACCGCTGCGGGTTTCCAGAGGTTCCCAAGAAGCTCCGGAGCCGGAGAGAGAGAGAGAGAGAGAGAGAGAGGGAGGGAGAGAGGGAGGGAGGGAGAGAGAGGGAGGGAGAGAGGGAGGGAGGGAGAGAGAGGGAGGGAGGGAGAGAGAGAGGGAGGGAGAGAGGGGAGAGAGAGGGAGGGAGAGAGAGGGAGGGAGGGAGGGAGAGAGAGAGAGAGAGAGAGAGGGAGGGAGGGAGGGAGGGAGGGAGAGAGAGGGAGAGAGGGAGAGAGGGAGAGAGGGAGAGAGAGGGAGGGGGGAGGGGAGAGCAGCTCCCCGCCAAACCTCCCGCCGCTAAGGGCATGAGTGAAGGCTGGTGGAGGGGCTTGTTTGAACAGCTTGTCTGTCACTGAAACGCTCTCTATATTTCCACCCCCACCCCCCCTTCCACCCCCACCCCCCAGGTGAAGAACGTAGGTAAAGACTCGTGTCTGGACGCCGGAGAGAACAACGAGGGGGGCAAACAGCTGATCATGTACCCCTGTCACGGCCTGGGAGGGAACCAGGTCAGTACCCCCACAGTCGCGGCCCGGGTGGGAACCGGGTTAGTCAGAACCGGACCGGGGGGGTAGGTTGAACCGGACCCACGCGATCCGTTCTCACTTCCGTGTCCCAGGTGGGGATCCGTGACTGTTTTTGTGTTGTTGTTTTTTTTGACCCCTCAGTATTTCGAGTACTCCACGCACCACGAGATCCGCCACAACATCCAGAAGGAGCTGTGCCTGCATGGCGCCGAGGGCGGCGTGAAGCTGGAGGACTGCCAGTACAAAGGCAGGAGCACGTTCGCGGGGCCGGAGCAGAAGTGGGAGCTGAAGGAGGTGAGTCCAAGTTTACCCAAGTCACACCCTAAGAAACCGCTCTGGTTCTATTTTTAAAAACCCGTTTGATCCACACACACTGGAAAGAATGACCACGATAATAGCACTAAATGGTTCCTTCTCCTTCCAGAACCAGTTGTTCTACAACCCAGGAAGGAAACTCTGTCTGAGTGCCCGTCACGAACAGCCCTCCCTGGCGACCTGCAACTCCTCGGACAGATTCCAGCTGTGGATCTTCATCTGAGGGGCCTCTTCCGTGGACACGTGGACCTCGGGGCCCCCGGGGATGTGGATCCCAGGCAGGGAACGCCCGGGGAACGTTAGGCGTTAGGAACGGAAAGCAATTGGCATACTTTTTTTTTTTTAGATTGTGGATCAAATTTATTTTTTTATTTATTTTTTTATAAGAACTGAACTGCTGCTGGAAAGTTTGGATGCTCAAGGACAGTACTTTATGCAACCTCTGGAAGGAAGCATGAATTCACACGTAAACTGAAGACTTGGATTGGCGTTCTTTCTTTCTTTCTCTCTCTCTCTTGTGTATTGGGCTAACGGAAGTCAGTCATGATAGTCTTTCAGTTTAGTCAGTCTTTTCAGTTTAGTGAAGACTACCCGGAGCTGTGAATTGACATCGAGTCAAACTATGGGGAGAGGTTCTCTTTTGAAGAATGCCACCGTCGTGTCCCGTCTCCTTTGAATGCTTTTATTTTGTTTTATTGACCTGGGGAAAATGACGTCTGACGTCTAGGCCTACGTTTTATTTAATTACATAGGGTTGCTCTTCATTGGCCACACACTGAATAATTTATACATTTTTATGTCAACAACACAATGGATACTCAAGTAAATGCAATATTCTATGCACCAAAGACACTCCAGTTTCTTTTTTCTATTAAGATAACTGTGTTTGATAGGTTATTCAATGTGTACCACTACTGCCTTTTCAATATAACACAATAGTATCAGACTTGACAGGCCTCATTGTGTGATAATGTAAAGAAATGACACCATAGGTCGCCTGTTGAAACTGTGTCATTCTCTGTCACCACTAGAGGGGGGTAAAGATCCTGAATACAACAATGACCGCAATGTGCCTTTAATTTGACTGGTCCTGTTTAGGAAAAGCTGCTGTAGCTGGTCTTGATTCCAGTGTTTGTAACAACAGTCATATTTGAAGCAATAATCTTAAACCTTTACTTAATCTTATTCTTTTATCTTTACTCTTATTTATATGTTTCAGAATCCCTGGGTAGAATAATTAAAAAAATTAAAATCCCCCTTCGTGGTACTGATATAATGGTTTTACCATGTCTAATTTAGGTTCTAATAGTTTTTTCCCCCCTCAAAATACACAACATTGAATGTATCATGCTCATTGGGAATCACTCCGTTCAAGTAATATGCTAGTGTTTTGTGGACTAGGAAACATCATTTTTCTTTTTACATGTAGTGTCATCATTGTTGTGATGTCAGAAGACAGCCCAGTTTACATGTGAGGATTCTATGAACCGGTTTACATGTGAGGGCTATATGGACTGACTGACTGACTGACTGACTGACTGACTGACTGACTGACTGACTGACTGGGATTATGGAACATTGGATGATGTAACACTGATGAATATTGAATACTGTTCAGTAGCCTATAAATCAGCTCCTGAAACATGGATTGAGGTCATTTCTAGTTATGGTCTTTTTCTTCAAATGAGCGTGTAATCATGCTTTGAAACGACTGTGTGTGCTCTAGAATTGGAATGAATCACTGTAAAATAAATTCTTGGTCCAGTATTTTCTGTCAATGATTTCATTATTATCACGTCGTTACTGTACCAGAAGGGGGCGCTATGCACAACGAAGCGTGTCAGCAGCCAGCACTCAGTCTGAACAATAGAAACCTTCCCAAGGAAAAGAAGCTGAACATGAAGTACATGAACATGTACATGGTTTCCTTTCATTTTATTTCAAAGTCATGTATTGTTAAAAAGCGAAAAAAGCAACCAAAACCTTTATCTACAGTCTGAAACACATATTGAAACATTTATACCATTTTGTGCAAAAAAATATGCCATTTCACAGAGTCAAGATCATAATAAAACAAAATCAGGCACATGTAGCTGTACAATTCACAACCATAATGAAACATAGGACAATCAAGACAAGTGTTTTTACTCAGTACAGAACTGCTTCAGTAAACCACAATAAATACACATTTCAATACGTCATTCATAATATATACTGAAAATAATAAACACAATTACTTAACTGGATGCACTGTCACTGTATCTAGCCTTCTCTCGGACACTTTGGCACTCAGATTTTCCATCTAGGCCATGAAAGCATTGCTTGCCTGACAGCTGTACACTCTAGTCTTGGTTTTGCACTCTGCCGTCAGGTCTGCGGTACCGACCACCGACTCGCACTGCATGGGTGGAGAGAGACCATCCATGAGAGAGACAGGGTTCCATGCAGGACTCCTCCCAGAGCGAGGGCGCCAGGTTTGGACTACAGCGCTCTGGTGTTTAGAGAGATTCTGAGTTATTGCTGTCCCAGAAGTCTTATTACTGGATATCTGAACAATTGAATATCCATTGAGCCTTCAAATATCCTCTTCGTGAAAGTCATTCAATATGAGGTGTCAAAGTTATATATATACAGTTTTTTTTTTTTTTTTGGCAAATCATGTGTTTTTAGTCAGCTCTATGCTCCTCCCCGCTGTCTCTGAAGAAGCAGTCCTACTCTTTCTTAATACTGATATAAGTTGTGGGCTTGATATTGACCTTTGATTGTCCAACCTTGAATGCTATTACTATGTGAACAGCAGCTAGTTACGTCAAGTCTGCATCTCATGAGTGATACCGAAGGGACTGCCCAGAATGAGAAACAGCACAAGTTAATCATTGTATAACCTTTAGCAGAACCACCAGAGAAGGTTGTTTGCGTCTCCTTTCTCAAACTATTGCACTTCACGCTTAACATCCTGGTATAAACAACATCCTCATTAACAGACATAAAGCTGTCAGACGCGACAGGAATGTTTGGTGTCTCACCAGCCGTTACTGCTCGTCTACCGTCTCTCCCTTTACAATCAGACCGCCATCACTCCTATGGAAAAGGGAGCTTGTTGTCAATGATTCTTAAGTAATTTGAGCTGAAGCCCCATTAATGTCAATGGTAACATTTAAGTCAAAGCTAGTCCCTGTATACACCATCGATGAATGGTTAAGTGACGAAGAATAACAAATGCTTTATTTATAGTGGCATTCTCATCATTCTCAGCATCCTTGAGTGATTAAAGATTAGTTCAAAGATTAAAATATAAAAACGACAGAGGAAAATGACTGAGATAGTAGGGGCCACATTTTCAACTCATGGCATCATATCAGTGTTCAAGTATGCATCATTAAGTGAACCGCATGGCACTCGACTCTTGTCTGAAAGTGCAAATTTGTTTTTGACTATCCTTACAGTATGTCTCCAATCACTTTATGCACTTGGCTTTTTAATCCCATGAACCTTATTATAAACGGTTGAGTACTTGTCATGCTATGTCAAACCATGGAAAAGCATGAATTACAAGTGACAAAACAAAAAATAACATTTGTACAGTACAGTACGTTGATACATGTCTTTATAAACCCATAGTCAATTTCTCATAAATGCCATTGATATCCCCGAAGTAGCATGCTTGTCATTATCAAAACATTTATATAAGTATACATATACTCCTGAACCAATAAATAAACTGTGACAATAAACCTTTTTTTTTTTTTTGCACGTTTGACACATAGACATAGAAAAGTTCCATCTACAATATCTGCTTAAAACTAGAACTTCTGAAATTACAAGATACATTACACAGGCTTACAGCATTACTTTTTAAGAACTGCTTTCATCTTGCAGTGAAGAACACTGGACATGGATGAACAGGTCCCATCACGGAACCCGTAGCCATTTCAAACGTCTTGTAAATTGCTTTGAAATTTTAGGTCAGGTTAAAAGGCCATGGATAACTTCCTGTTAAACACCACTTGGGCAGAGCTTGGTTGAGAGAAGACACAAAATGAAAGACACCTTGACAGGTGAGGGCGCGCTAAACAGCTGTGACCTCGGGGCAATGCTCTGGTAATGGCAGGTTCTTAGAGCCGTCCGCTAGCGAGGGGCTTTCAACGCCGTTGACACTAGACACTTCCCGCAGCTGCCCCTCGGAACCCTGGGAGTTGTTGTTCATAAAGTTCTGGAACCCCATCTGGTTCTGAGGCCCGGGCTGCTGCAGCTGCTGCTCTTTAGACGGGACGCTCTTCTGCTGCTCGGACGCGCCGCGGGCGGCGGGCGGGGCGCCGTTGTTCAGGGCGAACCGGTGGCTCGGCGCGTAGCGTTCCTCGGCGCGGCCGGGGTAGTCTGTGTACGGCTCGGCGGCCGCGTCGAACGGCCCCGGAGGAACGTTCCCGTTGGTGGCGCCCGCCGCCGCGTCTTGGAACGCTAAGACCTCTCCGTACGGCTCTCCGGGCGCCACGACGCCGGAGCTCTCCAGCTGGTAGTACTCGGCCGGGGGGCCGAGGAGGTAGGCGCTCCCGTTGACGTGGGCGTTGTGTGCGGCGGGGCCGTCGGGGTAGCAGAGCGCGGCGGACAGGGGGACCACCTCGGTGCGGGACACGGGCGGCGTGGTCACGATGTCCTCGAAGTCCTCGGACTTCTCCTCGTCCTCTTCGTCGTCTTCGTCGTCGTCCTCCTCTTCCTCCGAGTCGCTGTTGGCCAAGGTCTGCGTGCTGGAGTCGGACAGTCCGCTGCACACGCTGCTGCTGTCCTCCTCATCCTCGTCGTCCTCATCCTCCTCGTCCTCGTTATCCTCCTCCTCCTCCTCTTCCTCGTCTTCGTCCTCGTCCTCGTCGTCCAGCGGCTCGTCCATGCCGTCGGCAGCGTGGAGGTGCATGACGGCCGACGGCTGGACGGCGTCCGACAGCGAGTACTGCGACTGGACCAGCGGGTTGCCGTGGCCGCCCAGGCCGTTGCCGTTGGCGTCGCCGTGGTAACCGTTGGCGGGGGAGAGCTGCTGCTGCTGCTGCAGCTCGCGGCTCTTCTCCAGCTCCAGCTTCATGATGGTGTGCAGGAAGTGCGTCCGCACGCGGATGGGGTTGAACTCCACCCTGCCGGCGCCGTTGCTGCAGCCCTCCTTGGTGCAGCCGCACGGGAACGACATGCGGTCCACCTGCAGGAGGCGCCACAGTTGGACAAGGCGTCAGCGTGCGGTCTGGCAAAACAACCGATCGCTACGGGACGGGATACTGCACCTGCGGCGGCTATCAGATCGGGAGGTTGGGAGGCTCCTCGCTCTTAAGCACCTCTTGTGTTTGTATTTTGCTGCTGTTGCACTTTTGGCTTTATCGCTAGATTATGCTCTCCGTCACTTGTTTTAGAAAGGAGATGCACTTGTGAGTTCTGGTGAGTAGTAGTACGCTGACTACCCACGTTAAATGCAATTATTGTAAGTCGCTTTGGATAAAGTAAGCAGCCTTTGAGAACCAACGGTTCTCGAGCCTAGAGGCCCATAGGGCAGGAGCCTATCTCCTGATTCCTTAGCGTGAGGCAGCTTGATGTACAAGTGCACCCCCTGGACATGACGCTAGTACGTCGCAGGAACTTACCCCCAATCCAACCCTTGATGCTGAGTGCCAAGCAGGAAAGCATCGAGTACCATTTTTATAGTCTTTGGTATGACTCAGCCGGGGATCGAACACCCAACCTCCCAATCTCAGGACGGACATTCTAACAAGGCTACTACTAAGTTGGATAAAAGTGGTCCGCTAAATGGCGGGGTAACACTTTACAATAAGGGTACATTAATAAGCATTAGTTAATGCATTATTAAGCATTAAGTAACAGTTAACTAATGTCTCTATTAACCATTTACTAATGTTATTTATATTAACTAAGGTTAACTCACCTAACCCTAACCCTAACCTTAACTAAGGTATTCGTTAACATTAGTAACCTAACCTAACCCTAAATAAGCATTAGTTAACAGTTAACTAATGTTTTTTGTGACCCTTATTGTAAAGTGTGACCGATGGCGGTAAGGTGACGTGAGCGCGTACCTGGCACTTGATCCCCGCCACGCTGCAGGCGCAGGTCTCCGGGTCGCAGAAGACCCTGCAGTCGCAGCCGCAGTCCTCCCTGGACAGACGGATGGCCCTCAGCTGGTGCTTCTCCTCCACGTCCAGCTTCCGCACGCCGGACGAGCGCAGCAGCGCCCGCCGCTTCTTGGTGGTCAGCGGCTGCAGGAAGAAGTACTCGTCCACCTCGGTGTTGTCCACGTCGATGTCGTCGTCCGAGATGTCGTCCAGCGTCAGCATGTTGGCCTCCTCCGACTCCACCGCGCCGTTCTTGGTCAGCTGGAGAGAGGGGGGGGGAGAGGCGGGGACAGATTTGGGGTGGGGTTTAAGAGTGAGCGTGACCAGAGCAGATGACATAGGGGACATAGTTTCCCCCGAGCAGGAAACTACAGACAGCGTTACTGTAAACATTCTGTGTTTTTTCAAGGTGAAGTCTGTAGTAATGTAAAGCGTAAAAGCGCGCACAACTCCTAGTTTGAGAACAGTCACGGGTGCCCGGTAGGGAGATATAGATGATGAAGAACGCTCACGGAATAGACAGTATAGTCTTCTAATGTATTGCTGATGATGGCCAAAGGCCAAAAAGCATCCGTTTACCCAATAAATTCCGAGACTATACTGTCTATTCTGTGAGTGCCAGCTCTTTGCTTCTTCAACAGTCTGTAATAATAGCATTAGCAAGTCGGTCAATGACCTAACCTCTCTTCAACAAAGACATGTATATACTGTACAGTACAATAAAACCCCAATATTAACGCGTTCCAGATGAGGGTTCAAACCGTCTGCTTTCAGAGCGGACCGTTACAGACAAGCGGCGCCCGGGACCGTCCGTCCCCCCCGTCCCCCATCCCCCGTCCCGTACCTTCAGCTTGATGGAGTTGAGCTTCTCCTCCTTCAGGTGGTCTCTCAGCATGTCCCGGTGGACCCTCTCCTGCTCCAGCGCAAACTCCCCCAGCGAGTAGCGCCTCATCCAGCCGTGCCGGCCGGCCATGCCCAGGGTGCTGCCGCCCTGGCTGGGCACGCTGGTGAAGCCCTGGCGCCGGCTGAAGTAGTACACCGTCACGCTGTCGAAGTGCACCCGCCGCGTCCGAAGACGCTTCTCCCTCTTCAGGATGGAGTCGGCTGGAGGGGGGGGGGGAGGAGACGAGACGGGAGCGCTTAAGACTTGGAGAACTTTAATGTCCCCCCAAGGATGCTGTTTGTTTGTACGCGCTTTAGAATCGCAAGAAAACAGTAATGCTATATACTGTCAGGTCCATGAATGTTTGGACATTGACATCATTTTCATCATTGTGGCCCTGTACACATGGATTTGAAATGAAACAATCGGACTTTCAGCTTTAATTTGACGGTATTTTCACCCAAATCAGGTGAACAATGTAGGAATTACAAAAAATGATATACATGCCTTTAAGGGACCAAAAGTATTTGGATAATTGACTGCTCAGCTGTTCCATGGCCAAGTGTGTGTTATTCCCTCATTATTTAATATTATTAATCATATTAATTTACCAGGAGCAGATGAAAGGTCTAGAGTCAATTTCAAGTGTGGTTCTGTACTTGCATTTGGAATCTTTTGTTGTCAGCTCTCAATATGAAATCCAAAGAGCTGTCGCTATCAGTGAAGCAGCCAATCATTAGGCTGGAAAATACAAACAAACCCATCAGAGAGAAGGCAACAACATTAGGTGTGGCCAAATCAACTGTTTGGTACATCCTTAAAAAGAAAGAACTCAGCAGTGAGCTCAGCAACACCAAAAGACCTGGAAGACCACGGACAACAACTGTGGTGGATGACAGAATGATTTCCCTGGTGAAGAAAGAGCCTTTCACAACAGTTGGCCAGATGGAGAACACTCCCCAGGAGGAAGGCGTCAGTCAACAATCAAGAGAAGCTTCACCAGAGGAAATACAGAAGGTTCACCACAAGATGTAAACCACTGGTGAGCCTCAAAAACAGGAAGACCAGATAAGGGTTTGCCAAAACACATCTAAAAAGCCCTGTATAGTTCTGGGACAACATCCTATGGACAGATGAGACAAATATCAAATTTGTACCAGAATGATGGGAAGAGAAGAGTATGGAGAAGGAAAGGAACTGCTCATGATGGAACTGCTTCCCTTGTATTTATTGATGATGTGAATGCTGACAAAAGCAGCGGGATGAATTCTGAAGTGTTTCGGGCAATATTATCTGCCCATATTCTGCCAAATGCTTCAGAACTCACTGGAGGGTGCTTCGTAGTGCAGATGGACAATGACCCGAAGCATACTGCGAAAGCAACCAAAGAGTTTTTTCAAGGCAAAGAAGTGGAACGTTCCCCAATGGCCAAGTCAGTCACCAAAACTGAAGGGAAAGCGCCCAAAGAACAAGCAGGAACTGAGATAGTTGCAGTAGAGGCCTGGCAGGTGATCTATGGGCTCCAGACTCCAGGCTGTCATTGACTGCAAAGGATTTGCAACCAAATATAAAAAATGACAGTTTGATTTATGATTATGTTAGTTTGACCAATTACTTTTAGTTGCTTAAAAAGACTGGTACCACATATAAAATGTATTATAATTCCTACAGCGTTCACCTGATTTACCCTCAAATTAAAGATGAAAGTCTGCACTTAAAGCACATATTGAATGTTTCATTCCAACCCAATTGTCGTGGTGTACAGAGCCAAAATGATGATTGTGTCGATGCCCACATATTTATGGACCTAACTGTAGCAGCCATCAAAAATATCATAAGAAATATCAGTTCAGTTCATCCAAAGTGCATGTCAGCATATATTATATCATGTGCATGTCAATAGTAGCCTACCCTGTAGATGACATCTCCTAATCCATGTATCCCACACCCCCTAGTAGTCTATGAACCCCCAGATTCCTCATAGATACCCATCTTGTTTAACTGAGGAATACATTTGTCTTTAGCTGGGTTTGTTCTGAGTTTGGAGTTGGAGGAGTGAGGAGTTGGGGGTGGAAAGGCTAGATGAGACTGTGTGTATGTGTTCCTACACTACAGGGACCAACATCCTTTGTATCTTCCTTGTGTTTCAGTGTCACATTATGGAGGACAAAGCCAGTTGTTTGACTACGGTTTGCATGTTCTGTCTTCATTTCATTTCATTTCAAACCTTTATTTTCACTCAGGTTTCCCTCGTTTACGTTGACGTTGAGCTTGCGGTAAAAACAGAGACTTAAAATGTCCCATGTTACCACATGAAATATATCCTTCATGTAAGCCATACTGTAGTTCATCAGCCTACATTAGTGCTTCAGTAGACTTGCAGCCTAGTGTCAACACAACAGGGACTTGTTCTCTGACTCAACCCATCGTTTATAGGGCAGGGTTTCATTCCATCATCTCCTGGCTGCCACTTGGCATGCGAGTCCTCTGTGTGGCTTTTTAAGGACAGTTCGGGGAGAGGGGAGGGGAGGGTGGGGGGAGAGAGGAGGGGGCAGAGCACAAATAATCCTCATGGCAGGTCAGGAAACGTGGAGCGGAGTCTGGAGTGGTATAGTTCACAGACACACACACGCATGCACACACACACTCACTCACTCACTCACACACGCACGCACGCGCTCACACAAACACACACACACACACACAGCCTTCCCACTGCTCTCCCTCTCTCTCCCTCTCTCTCCCTCTCTCTCTCTCTCTCTCCCTGTCAGACAGACAGAACAAATAGAAACCATCTGGCTCCAGCAGCTCTCCACCCCGGCGTCATAAGGGCAAAGCATTCATCACGGCCTGAACAGAGCGGCAGCAGCAGACCCAGACCCTGGGCTGGGACCTGGCTTCCTTGTCTCCAGGACTCGGGAGCAGAGGTTTTCACTGTGTGAGACAGGTCTGCCCACACAGCTTCAGGCGCGAAGTGAAAGCAGTCCAATTATTATGTTTTCATTTTGTAGTAAAAAAAAAAAAAAAAGGTTTCTTCCCGCTTCTGCAGTTATGCAAGGTTGAGTTGGCTGGCTATGCAGATGCTGGCTGCCTGACATTAGTTAGCTATGCGAGCTCATGGCTAGCAGCAGTATCAAAGTGAAAACTAGATTACTGTCAGTGGCCATAGCTTTCTGGACATTTTGGAACAGTAGTTAAATCCCCATCATATAATACTAAGCTTCTGTGCAAGTAGTCCAGTTCTTGGGAGTATGTTTAAATGCAGCTCTGATACCAGTGACTGCCAGCAAGTTAGTTACCTACGTCGTTAGGTAACAGAGCTATACAGCTGCATTAGCAACATTGGCATTAATAATAGTGCCAACTAGGCAACTCTTTATTTTACAGCTAATGTAATACCTTACAAAATATATTGGGAGTGTGTGTGTGTGGGGGGGGGGGTGGGGGGTTGTGGTTGTCTTGATGTTCTGTGAAGGGACTAGATTTGCAAAATTCCGGGAACTGGAGATGTATGGGAATTAATTGGAATAAATTCTGTTTTACAGTTTATTCCGGGTAATTCCCATCAATTCCTGTTAATTCCTATAGGAAGTGAATATTCCAGGAATTGTGCAACTCTAGAAGGGAGGCCCATTATCTCAGACTTTAAAAAACCCTGGTCGAGAGAGAGAGAGAGAAAGAGAGAGAGAGAGAGAGGGGTGGGGGGGGGGGGGGAGGCTTCTGTGTTTTTTTTTCAGATGCTGAGATGATACCATGTTATATCTGACAGTTATAAGGAAACACATTGATCATCTACCACTTCCCATCTTGATTCTTCCAATCCATGCAGTATAAAGATCAGATCAAGACCCCCATGTTGCATCTGTTCACATCCGTTCTGTTTATGTGCCAAATGTTATCTCCTGTCACTAATACGAGCTCAAACATGCCTTCAGAAGCAAGCCATGTTTTGTTTACAAGGCCTTTCATCTAAAGCTTCTAAAGATTAACAGAAGAGTTTCTCAAACACACAGTAGTCCTCCGCAGACTGGCTGGTAAGCCTGGGGAAACAGCGCTCCCATCTCCCAGACGAGCAGCGGCACAAGGCCTGCGACCGTGTGACAGCAGGGCTGTGGAAGGTGTGTGTGTGGGGGGGGGGGGGGGCATCCCTGCTCTAACTTCAGCTGCAAGGCAAGCGATGACTCACTAAACTAGACATGGTGTTCTGAGAGCCCAGACCACCGCCTACGCATGAATGCATGGAGGTGCGTGGAGGTGAATTGCCGGCCACGTTTGGGTGCCTCGTGGACCCGCCCCGTGATTTAGATCCGCTCCGAAATGTTGGCCCATGCTACACCCCTCCACCGAGTTTCCAGAAAATCGGTCTGGTACTGTAGTTATTGGGTAATTCTGCTAACAAACCAACCAATAAACTAATAAACAAACCAACGCGATGACCTCTCGTCATCTTGAGTGGGATCAGAGGCGTAATAAGCTCAACTTGGCTGAACCAGCGCAGGGCGCCGTCGCCAGCAGAAACACCCTGAACTGAACGGAGCCTTCTGGGTTAAACTTTAAACACAGAGGCGCCTGATGTGCTTTCCAGACTCCCCCACGGGCCACTGAAGGCCCATTAGACTGTGGAGGGTGTTCCAGACATACACACACACACACACACACACACACACACACTCACACACACACACACACACACACACACTCACACACTCACACATACACACACACACACACTTACACAAAACACACACATGTAAACACACACACACACACACATACACGCACACACACACACACACACACACACACACACACACACACACACACACACATACACACTTACTGTACACAAAACACACACACAGACACAGACGTAAACAATGACACACATACACATCTACACAACACACACATACACACACACGCACCTACACAACATACACACACCCCTACACAACACACACATACACACACACACACACCCCTAGCCCCAGGCCCATCCTCATCCCTGGGCCTCGCCCTAGTCCTAGCCCCAGACCCATCCTCATCCCTGGGCCTCGCCCTAGTCCTAGCCCCATCCTCATCCCTGGGCCTCGCCCTAGTCCTAGCCCCAGACCCATCCTCATCCCTGGGCCTCGCCCTAGTCCTAGCCCCAGACCCATCCTCATCCCTGGGCCTCGCCCTAGTCCTAGCCCCAGACCCATCCTCATCCCTGGGCCTCGCCCTAGTCCTAGCCCCAGACCCATCCTCATCCCTGGGCCTCGCCCTAGTCCTAGCCCCAGACCCATCCTCATCCCTGGGCCTCGCCCTAGTCCTAGCCCCAGACCCATCCTCATCCCTGGGCCTCGCCCTAGTCCTAGCCCCCCAGTCCTGTTCTTCTTTCTCAGAACCCCAGCAGAACCACGTCTCTCAGTGCAGACTGATTTTATTCTCTCCTACAATTATATTGTGTATCTGAATTGGATGATTAATAGTCTTCACAGTAATTGCTACAGTATATTGTGATAAGAAGCACATCAATGAACAACATTGCATTAACCTAAGGATGAATCAATATCTGAATGTAATATCCTTTACCTAAGAAGACTGCGTTCAGACTGCGTTATTTTCCACAATACACTATTAGATAATATTATTACCTCCACCCCAGCGACAGCTGGGCGAGAGGTAATGTTTTTGGTGGCCCAATCACGGTTGGCTCAGGAGTAGGGCTGGGTTAAAAAATATCGACGAATCGATTCAGAATCAATCAAATGATTCAGAATCGATTCATGTCTCCCAAAATTGATCTTTTATTTAATGAATGAATGAATAAATGAAGGAATGAATAGTTCATTAATTCATTCAATGATTCATTCATTCATTTTTGGAAATCAGTATCGATACCCAGCCCTAGTGTAATGTAATTAAGGTTACAGCTAAAAAAAACAGGTTTTAGTAACACTAACCGAATCGATATTGAATCGAATCGAGATAATCAATTCTGAACCTTGTGAATCGGAATCGAATCGATTCTTGAAATTCGAATCGATACCCAGCCCTACTCAGGAGCAAAGAATTCCGCCCATTCATTGTCAATGGGGGGAATTGAAACGGTTATATCTCGATGTGGGAAGGTCACAGAGACACAAGGTTTGGACTGGCATAAAGCTCCCAATGCCAAACATGTCCTGCTCGCACGCACATGCATGAGTACAGAGCCAGGAAATGCATTCATGGGCGGAGGTCTGCGCTCTCCAAGCACCATTTCTAGTTTTAATTCTATTACTAGAAGATTAACATGCTGTATGCAGTGTATGTGTGTGTGTGTATTTATTTGGAGTGTGTGTTTATGTGTGTGTGTGTGTATGTGTGTGTACTGTATGTACAGTATGGATGTATGTGTCTGTGTGTCTGTGTGTATGTGTGCATGTGTGTGTGCGCGTGCATGTACAGTATGTGTGTGTACAGGTATATGTGTGTGTGTGTTTGTGCATGCGCACGTGCATGTGTGTGTAAGTATGTATGTGTGTGTACAGTATGTATGTACAGTACATGTGTGTGTGTGTGCATGTGTGTGTGTGTGCGCATGCGTGTGTACAGTATGTATGTACTGTATTGTATGTATGTATGTATGTATGTATGTATGCATGTATGTGTGTGTGTGTGTGTGTGTGTGTGTGTGCACGCAAGTGTATGTGTATGTGTGTGTGTTGTGTTGTGTTTGTGTGCGTGTGCACGCGAGTGTATGTGTATGAGTGTGTGTGTGTGTGTGCACGCCAGTGTGTGTGTGTGTGCGTGTGCACGCCAGTGTGTGTGTGTGTGTATGCGTGTCTGTGTGTGTGTGCGAGCGTGGCGACTCACGGGTGAAGGGTCCCGAGGCGGACGGGTTGACGCTGTCGCCGCTGTCGCCGCTCTCGCTGCAGGACACCTCGTCATCAGACTCCCGCGGCGACGACCCCGGCGAGGACGACGCCTCCACCTCCTCGAACTTCCTCTTCAGTATTCCACTCATGGCGCTCTCCGTCGCACCTGTAGAGCACACAGGCGGCACGGCGGGGACACGTGACTCGACGTCTCGGGACCGCGACGCCATCCTCGGCTCGCTCAATTAGCAGTTAAACCCCCAGAACCCCCCGCGGCGATCGATCGCCACGCCACAGACGACCTGCGATGACGGGAGAAAGCTGCTAATTGTGTACATGACATCTACCTCACAGGAAGCTCATTCCGCTGTCTTTGATGGAGGGTCAGTGACCTACTTGGAGCCCAAAATAATAATAATAATAATAATAATAATAATAATAATAATAATAATAATAATAATAATAATAATAATAATAATAATAATAATAATAATCCAAAGCTGGAGGGAGACGGTTTTCACCAGTAACATTTTGGCCGGTTGTTTCTTGGGAATTTATTAATAAAAAAATAAAAAAAACACAGGCGGTGGAAATGAAATGTAAGGAAGACTGAACGCCCCAAGCAAGCTTAGAATATCCAGCCAGGGCGCATGAAAATAAGAGAATTATGCGATTGCGCTTTAATTCACACACAATGCAAACTGCAATGTATCAAGACTACTGATTGAAAACATTCTCTGGCTTCAGAATTAATTAATTTACATCTTATGGGAAATTAAAAAGGGCCCACTCTCCAGCTTAGTCTGGGGAATGACCAGAATATAGATGTGGGTGGTTGAGTGTGTGCGTGTGCACATGAGGCGGACACATATAAAAAATACTAAATGCTCTTGGATAGATACTTGTATATAGTATAGAGCTGTCTGTTTTAACGCACCTCCATAGGGCACGGGCATGAAGAGAGCGTTTAGAGAACGTGGTGAGTGACATGGTTATACCCTCTATAAAAGTGTGTTAACACGACAGAGGGCCGTTACGAGCTCCTGGAGCGAGGAGGTCACACGGCTCGCTGGGAGACTCATCTTTCCCTACAGGCACAACATCCGAGGGGCTACAGTTGTTTATGAGTTGTCATAAATATAATATGTATTTCCTTATAGACATTCATATCACTTTGTAAATGCAGATAGTGGGTATTATGACACCACATTATAAACCCGTGAGGCAGAACTGGGAGCTGTTGAAAAGAGTGTTCTATCCCAGCTAGAGTATGGCCTTGTTTATTATTTCTTAGTTCCATGGTACTCTATGTCTGCATCTACCTGTGAGATGCTATGAAGATGATGGTTCGATAATGGTTAGATAATGGTTAGCATTTCATGCTGGCCACATCACTGGCAGTGTAGAGCAACCATTAGCAGCAGCCATTAAACCCTGACTGATGAGGTGATTAAACAAAATATAAACAATGACAGGCTCATCAGTCAACTGTAGAAATAATGACCAAATTACTGGCTGTAATAAGTGCTACATTGTGACTGTCAAACAATATGCTATACCGATTACTGCCTTTTCTAGATACATGATGTTCCATGGTTTGAATCAGTAATGCGGTATCTGGTAGCTATTTTGATATCAATGTTCCAAGAGACCGAATTATCGTCATTCTCAATGATTGAGATTGATTCGCTTAAAACAACTAAATCTGTGTCTCGACTGACAAACTACAGAACAGTACAGCCAATACCCCGTGTTCCTTCTCACAAAACAGCACTTTGAAATGTCATCCTCGAAAATAGACCCAAACCCCGTTCATCATCGCATGAGTGAACCAGAGCTGGAGCAGCTATGACCGACAGGTTCTTCTCCCTGTCTTCTTGAAACTGAAATAAAGACGGAAAACACACACACACACACACACACACACACACAACCCCAGTATCTCCCAGGAACAGCTTGTGGAGCAGCTCGGTGCAGACTGGGCCGTGGTGAGTCATCTGGACCGCCGCCCTGTGCTATCAACCCGTTACAGATGCAAACTCTGCCCAGGAGCCAGCGAGCCGGGGCCCTGGAGAGGACGGAGGGAGAGCCCGCCAGAGGGTCATTGTTCCCTGCTGCCGGCGTGCTTGTTCTGCACTGTGCTGTGACACGGCGCTGCCGGCTCTGAGGACCTGGACGAGCTCCAGAGTCCACCGCTCTACCTACAGTAGATAGCGCTGTGGAACAGAGGGAAGCACCGTTCTACCTAGCTAGCACCATGGTACAGAGGGAAGAACCGTTCTACCTAGCTAGCAGCATGGTACAGAGGGAAGAACCGTTCTACCTAGCTAGCACCATGGTACAGAGGGAAGAACCGTTCTACCTAGATAGCAGCATGGTACAGAGGGAAGAACCGTTCTACCTAGCTAGCACCATGGTACAGAGGGAAGAACCGTTCTACCTAGCTAGCACCATGGTACAGAGGGAAGAACCGTTCTACCTAGATAGCAGCATGGTACAGAGGGAAGAACCGTTCTACCTAGCTAGCACCATGGTACAGAGGGAAGAACCGTTCTACCTAGATAGCACCATGGTACAGAGGGAAGAACCGTTCTACCTAGCTAGCGCTGTGGAACAGAGGGAAGAACCGTTCTACCTAGCTAGCACCATGGTACAGAGGGAAGAACCGTTCTACCTAGCTAGCACTGTGGAACAGATCGAGGGAAGCATGGTTCTACCTAGCTAGCAGCATGGTACAGAGGGAAGAACCGTTCTACCTAGCTAGCAGCATGGTACAGAGGGAAGCACCGTTCTACCTAGCTAGCACCATGGTACAGAGGGAAGAACCGTTCTACCTAGATAGCACCATGGTACAGAGGGAAGAACCGTTCTACCTAGCTAGCAGCATGGTACAGAGGGAAGCACCGTTCTACCTAGCTAGCAGCATGGTACAGAGGGAAGAACCGTTCTACCTAGATAGCACCATGGTACAGAGGGAAGAACCGTTCTACCTAGCTAGCACTGTGGAACAGAGGGAAGCATCGTTCTATCTAGCTAGCACTGTGGAACAGAGGGAAGCACTGTTCTACCTCAGCGCTAGCTAGGTTCCTGGGAGATACTGGGGTTGTGTGTGTGTGCTTTCCGTCTTTATTTCAGTTTCAAGAAGAAAGAAGACAGGGAGAAGAACCTGTCGGTCATAGTTGGTCCCTCATGCTACAGTATTCCCAGAGACGGAAGCATTGTTCTACCTAGCTAGCACTGTGGAACCGAGGGAAGCATCGTTCTACCTAGCTAGCGCTGTGGAAGAGAGGACCACCATTTTTTTTTTAACGGCTTGCTCCTTTATCAGTGACTTTTGTAATAGTGGCCTACAGGCTGTGTGGACTAGCCTTTTTGAATTGCTGATACTTGAAAGGCTACAGCACATCAAAAGATGAACAGGTGCTCTTAATTTGAGAGAAAATCTTCAGTGTAAAAATCAGGATCTAATTATATTACACTGTCAATTATGTTAACATTTTACAACATCAAATGGTGCTGGATGGCCCGCAGCTATCGGGGGTGGCCAGGGAGTGTGGTTTCATTGGGTGGGACATTGCCAGCAATTCCCAGACATTCAGGAATGATAACCTTGACAGAAGAACAGCCTACACAATACAGCACATCTTGCACAATACATTTCATAACAACCAAAACCGAAACAAGTGCTTTGTATCCTTAATCCCATAATTTCATACTGAGCAAATGCAAAACAATCCATCATAATTGCATATAAATATATATTGAGAGAGAAAAACATAAATTTACTTTTTTTGTAACATTGGTGAACCGAATGACCCAACCCCTCCCCCCCCCCCCCACCCACGCACACACACTCTCTCACACACACACACACACACACACACACACACACACACACACACACACACACACACACACACACACACACACTAGCAATGGTGGTTATTAGGTCCCCTGTTGAAAACCCACCCAGAGTCGTAGACAAGGAACACAATGGATAAATACATTCATTCATAGACCACAGAATAGATTCTGCACTATGCTTGATATCCTGATACCCCAAGTGGTTTCCATGGAGATGCTAATACACTTGCTCAACTTGTGATTACACATCTGTCTCTGTCTCCACTAAGAAAAATTACCTATCTGACTCTGTCTCCACTAAGAAAAATTACCCATCTGACTCTGTCTCCACTAAGAAAAATTACCCATCTGACTCTGTCTCCACTAAGAAAAATTACCCATCTGACTCTGTCTCCACTAAGAAAAATGACCCATCTGACTCTGTCTCCACTAAGAAAAATGACCCATCTGACTCTGTCTCCACTAAGAAAAATTACCCATCTGACTCTGTCTCCACTAAGAAAAATTACCCATCTGACTCTGTCTCCACTAAGAAAAATTACCCATCTGACTCTGTCTCCACTAAGAAAAATTACCCATCTGACTCTGTCTCCACTAAGAAAAATGACCCATCTGACTCTGTCTCCACTAAGAAAAATGACCCATCTGACTCTGTCTCCACTAAGAAAAATGAC
>NC_140242.1:26364505-26384505 GCF_949987555.1 Borostomias antarcticus
GGGGGGGGGGGGTGAGAATGAGAGATGCAGGGGTGGGGGGTGCAGAGGGAGGGGGAGTGTGAGAGAGGTGGAGAGGAAGAGAGGGGAAGCAGGAGAGAGAGAGAGAGAGAGAGAGAGAGAGATCTGATTCAGGCACAATACAATAACCCAGTCCCTTTAATGGCCATTCGGCTGAAAACGAGGAGCGCAGGAGTAAGTCTAACATGATTTACAGCACTGAGTCTGGAGGCCAAATCTACAGGAAGTGTCCAATCCTGCCAGCGAGTATTAAACACTGCTTGTTCTAAAAGTAGCCTGGCAATCTGCAAAAGATCCAGAGGCATATACAGGATGTCTTCCCTCAAGAATAGGAGAATTGATGGGAGTTACAACCCAATAGACGGTACAGACGAGACATATTGTTAAACCATCCCTTTAGTATCAAGAAAACTGAAATCTGAGTCCGAACTGCATCACCCAGAGAAAGTAACGGCTGTCTCCGGTGAGGTGATTAAACACTTCCTACGCCAGGAAGTACTAGTGAGAAGACGTGAGGCCACAACCTCAACCTACTGTATGGAGTCAAAGAGCAATGATATCATGCTCACACTCGATTGGAAAGTGAATCAACATTCGAGGCCCTTCACTTCCTCCTGCAGCACCGCCTGATTCTGGAACCTTCTACAGCATGGCTTCTAAAAGCAAAGGTCTACAGGTGAGGCTGATTACAGACTACACACAGGGACAGGCGAACGCGTGTTAGCCCAAGGTAATTCAGCTGCAGTACCTCCATTAAACACATAGACACACTTCCTACACATCGCTGCCAACAACATTTGTAGACGTCGTCGTTAGCCCGTTGTGGTTCACACGTCGGACAGAGAATGATGTGAATTCCCCCGGTCAGTGGCTGTGTTTAATGGCTGGTTCTGTGAGGGACGTGGGTTCTGACGGTGCCATGCGGTGTGTGACAGGATTACGCTGTTTTATATAATCAAGCCGTTAATTTGTCAACCCACTCGGTAGGCCTACTGCCGCCGCCCGTGTTCCCGACTAAACCTTCCCCCGACGCAGCTGCATCCTCCGTGCCCTCTCCTGACGAGAGTAAGGCCTAAAGTAGCCTACAGGACAGGACATTTCATAATGTCCACGGACAACATGTATGCCTTACAGGGTCTTCTGTACATTCTCAAACCAGTGGTAGACATCGCTTTTGATCTCTGTGTATAGCAGAGCGCCAGCTACAAAGGCTATGTACTGTACATCGATAGTGATCTGCAGGAAACGGAGTTGTCCAAGATTTAGAGTAAATCAGTTAAAGATATTCCAGATGTTCCTCAAGACGTGTACAGTATATACAGTACCCACACCGCTGCTATGATACGTATACCCACAATGCTGCTGCTGTAATGTCAACAGAGCTCACTGCAAACAGGAGGTTCTGCTATGGTCTGAACTTACAGTGATATAGCAGTGAAGTTAATGAATAATAGTAGAGCATACATTAAGAACCAAATGTTTGGGGTCCCTGCTATTTCTCCCTTTAGTTCTTGTTCTAGAACTTCAGGATATTGATATATTTATTAATCTATTCCATTACTGTCTGGAACAGTAGAACCCCACAGCGCCATTACCTTATTCCTCTCCTATGAGCATATGGAATTCTATTACATAAAAATGCAAAGCGTAAACTGGCGAGATTGCGTTTGTTGAGGAGAACACAGAAGCACTGCGCCAGAGCTGATGACCTATATTTGCTCTGCCTGGAAAACGCCGCTTTCTCCATTTCACCGAAGCACATTTGAGACAGCAGCCGTGCAAATGAACATAAAAAAGAGATTTAGAACGATTAAAATCTTCGTTGGTGTGGCCCGGCAGCGTTGCTGTATTCAGGTCATATGCAAATGAGCAATCCCGGGTCCGACTGGAGTGTTCAGTGAGATAATTTCGCTTGGAACAAAGAGAGAGACAAAATACTAAAATCAGGAACTTGACATTCTTCTATTCTGACAGGCGGTGGTCACATTAGCATCAATGAGGAGGGAGGGCGGGTAATTATTTCTTCTCCAGTCATGACAATCTTTATAAACAACACGACCTCATTGTTGATCATAAACACAAGCTAATGCTGTAGCAGTAATCCCTATTTGCAATGCATGTGTCGTGTACATCTCCTCAGCTGTGACTAAGATGGTATCAATTTAATGAATGTCACTCTGCGTGCTGTCTGAAGCCTGGCCTGCCTCTCTGTCTCCAGCCTGCTCTTCCACGCCTCCCCGTCGTCTGTCTGTCTCCGACAGAGCCGGAAGAACGGAGGCTGGAGTCGCATCGCTGAGGAGCAACGTGCCGGAGCGCTCGTTTCTGGACAGACTGTCCGGTCGGAAGCTCACGCATACGCACTCCTCATGTGCGAGTGTGTCCGGGGTGACTGGCGTAGCGGGCGGTGGGCGAGGGGGGGGGGGGGGGGGGGGGCTGGGGGATACACTGGGGAGAGGTGGGTCGGGGTGGGGGGTGTACTGGGGAGAGGTGGGGGGGTGTACTGGGGGAGAGGTGGGTCGGGGTGGGGGGTGTACTGGGGGAGAGGTGGGTCGGGGTGGGGGGTGTACTGGGGGAGAGGTGGGTCGGGGTGGGGGGTGTACTGGGGGAGAGGTGGGTCAGGGTGGGGGGTGTACTGGGGGAGAGGTGGGTCGGGGTGGGGGGTGTACTGGGGGAGAGGTGGGTCGGGGTGGGGGGTGTACTGGGGGAGAGGTGGGTTGGGGTGGGGGGGTGTACTGGGGGAGAGGTGGGTCAGGGTGGGGGGTGTACTGGGGGAGAGGTGGGTCGGGGTGGGGGGTGTACTGGGGGAGAGGTGGGTCGGGGTGGGGGGTGTACTGGGGGAGAGGTGGGTTGGGGTGGGGGGTGTACTGGGGGAGAGGTGGGTTGGGGTGGGGGGTGTACTGGGGGAGAGGTGGGTTGGGGTGGGGGGTGTACTGGGGGAGAGGTGGGTCGGGGTGGGGGGGTGTACTGGGGGAGAGGTGAGTGATTTCAGACACCACAGACTCTGCGTGGCCCCTGACGAGGGAACTGCGCCACGGCCCTCAGCCAAGGCTCGGTGTGCTAGTGTCTCATCTCCGAGTGCTCGTGCTCCTACTGTCACCCAGCGCAGCACACGCTCACTGAACACCCAGATGGCTGGGCTTTTCTTGTAGCAGAAGCGGCAGAAACAGTTCTGTGCCAATAACAAACATACTGTCTGAGCCACCGGGGCCATCGTACGGCCAAAGCCAAGATGATGAGGAACGCAAGAAGAGAGCAAACGACGGGAAAAAAAAACAAAAAAAACCTCATCCAGCCGGGGTGATCTTGCGCCTCGTCCGTCGGGAGTCTGGGGTTGCGTTTAACCTCATCCATCACGGGGTGTCAGGCCGGGCCGTAAACAGCGACCTTGGAGGGGGACGGGTCTCAGCTGCCGCCCCCCCCCCCCCCCAGGAAGACGCCGCGCCATTACACCGCCACAGATGATGTCAGCGGACAATCCCGACGGGCCCCTCTCCTCAGACGACATAAACACACTGCGACCGACGGCCCCGGCTCAGAGGGAGGAGGGGTCTTAAATTATACATGAAAAGGCCACGGTGGAATAGGTTCGGCGAGGAGGTCAGGGGGTCGGCTCTCTGGACACTTTCCCTCCCTCTGCCTCTCTCGTGTACCGTAATCACACGCGCTCGGGAATAACAAGACGCACGCGGCCATTAGCATCCCCGCCCCCCCCCCCCCCCCCCCCCGTGGTCACGGGCGCACGGACACGCCGCCACCGCCGGCCCCATAACAGATCGATACACGGGATGGTTTAAATCAAACCGCTACGGACTGTAACTTTGCCACATCTGAATAGCAAAACAATTAGAAGACATGTGGCTAGTTTATGATTGACGCAGCATATGGGCCTATAAAACAAACATCGATTTAATCGAGCGCGTGTGCAAATGAGAACCGTTATCATAGCGTCTGATACAGTACAGTGCTGTTATACAGTGTGGATATCAGTATCCGTATCTGTGTGGTGCACAGAGTCTAATAAAGCAAGACACGTCCACTCAAAGACGGACTCTCTCATTCTCTCATGGTAAGTAGGGCTGGGTATCGATTAGAATTTCAAGAATCGATTCGATTCCGATTCACAAGGTTCCGAATAGATTATCACGATTCGATTCGATTCAGTATCGATTCGGTTAGTGTTACTAAAACCTGTAACCTTAATTACATGACTGCCAGGTTATGCAACACATCAACAGGCCTACTACAGCTGGGTATCGATACTGATTTCCAAAAATGAATGAATGAATGAATCATTGAATGAATTAATGAACTATTCATTCCTTCATTTATTCATTCATTCATTAAATAAAAGATTGATTTTGGGATTCATGAATTCATGATTTTTTTTAACCCAGCCCTAATGGTAAGCATTCAAGCTATAATGCAGCAGCATCATCCGTCTGTATTCTCCGGAGCAGATGGTCGACGGCACATGAAGGCGCGGGGACACTGGGAGCCGAAGACGGTTCTGTCCCTCGGGCGGGAAGCGCGGCGAGGATCCCGCCGTCACGCGCGCCGGGGGGGGGGGACACACCCTCGCAATTAAGCACAAAGGAATTTAAGGAGACGCAGGCGGCGGCGTCCCGCACACGCAACGCCGATGAAGCGTCGCGCGCGCTCAGTAACGTTTGTTGAGTTGATCCCGCCCCCGAGGCTGCAGACAGCTCCGCACGCGGGAGATAGAGGGAGGGAGAGATGGAGGGAGGGAGTGAGGGAGGGAGAGATGGAGGGAGGGAGGGATGGAGGGAGAGATGGAGGGAGGGAGAGAGGGAGGGAGAGATGGAGGGAGAGGGAGGAAGAGATGGAGGGAGGGAGGGAGGGAGGGATGAAGGGAGAGATGGAGGGAGGGAGAGATGGAGGGAGGGAGAGAGGGAGGGAGAGGGAGGAAGAGATGGAGGGAGGGAGGGAGGGAGGGAGGGAGGGAGGGAGGGAGGGATGGAGGGAGAGATGGAGGGAGGGAGAGAGGGAGGGAGAGATGGAGGGAGGGAGGGAGAGATGGAGGGAGGGAGGGATAGAGGGAGAGATGGAGGGAGGAAGGGAGAGATGGAGGGAGGGAGGGAGAGATAGAGGGAGGGAGGGAGGGAGAGATAGAGGGAGAGATGGAGGGAGGGAAGGAGACCAGCCCACTGCTCAACACTCCGCACACGGAGGGTCGGCAGCCTCCCGCCTCGCGCCAGGCACCACTGATCTCCTCCTTCTCCTCGTCCCTCCCCCTCCACCCAGAACACTGATCTCCTCCTTCTCCTCATCCCTCCACCCAGAACACTGATCTCCTCCTTCTCCTCATCCCCTCCACCCAGAACACTGATCTCCTCCTTCTCCTCATCCCCTCCACCCAGAACACTGATCTCCTCCTTCTCCTCATCCCTCCCTCCACCCAGAACACTGATCTCCTCCTTCTCCTCATCCCCCCCTCCACCCAGAACACTGATCTCCTCCTTCTCCTCGTCCCCTCCACCCAGAACACTGATCTCCTCCTTCTCCCCCCCCCCTCCACCCAGAACACTGATCTCCTCCTTCTCCTCGTCCCTCCACCCAGAACACTGATCTCCTCCTTCTCCTCGTCCCTCCCTCCACCCAGAACACTGATCTCCTCCTTCTCCTCGTCCCCTCCACCCAGAACACTGATCTCCTCCTTCTCCTCATCCCCTCCACCCAGAACACTGATCTCCTCCTTCTCCTCGTCCCCTCCACCCAGAACACTGATCTCCTCCTTCTCCTCATCCCCTCCACCCAGAACACTGATCTCCTCCTTCTCCTCATCCCCTCCACCCAGAACACTGATCTCCTCCTTCTCCTCATCCCTCCCTCCACCCAGAACACTGATCTCCTCCTTCTCCTCATCCCCCCCTCCACCCAGAACACTGATCTCCTCCTTCTCCTCGTCCCCTCCACCCAGAACACTGATCTCCTCCTTCTCCTCGTCCCTCCCTCCACCCAGAACACTGATCTCCTCCTTCTCCTCGTCCCCTCCACCCAGAACACTGATCTCCTCCTTCTCCTCATCCCCTCCACCCAGAACACTGATCTCCTCCTTCTCCTCATCCCCTCCACCCAGAACACTGATCTCCTCCTTCTCCTCATCCCCTCCACCCAGAACACTGATCTCCTCCTTCTCCTCGTCCCTCCCTCCACCCAGAACACTGATCTCCTCCTTCTCCTCGTCCCTCCACCCAGAACACTGATCTCCTCCTTCTCCTCGTCCCCCCCTCCACCCAGATCTCCTCCTTCTCCTCGTCCCCCCCTCCACCCAGATCTCCTCCTTCTCCTCATCCCTCCCTCCACCCAGAACAACAGAGACGCCGATTCCACACGACTGCAGAGGCCCCACCGAACGGAGATAGCGCTCCGACGCAGGGGAAGAGACGGAGACACACGGACAGAACCGTATCGGACGACTCCAAAAGCCTAGTGTGTTTCCGGACGCCCGCCATGCCGGCCCACGCCGGGCTGGGCTCGCTGTGCCGCAGCATCTGAAAGAAGACCGGAGATTGGGTTGCCATGGGGATATCGCCGTTAAAACTCGACGATTGTGAAATTTGCACAGATTGCGCGATGTGTGCCAAGCTGTCTGTTACATCCGGCAGTTTGTAACATTGCTGTCTTGCAGCGCTATCTTGACCAATCAAAATCGATCTCAAAGGTAGGCTACAGTATTGTTATCTCTTTGAAGATGTACAGTAGCATACTGTATGAAGTCCATTTGATGGAACAGTAGACACTACTGTTAACGTACGGTCAGTTGAACTCTGGTACAAGTCTACAGCATAATACCAAACCCTGTTAAGCTAGGTGGAACTGGAGAACAGAACGAGCTACAGCAGTTTTGGGGGCATAACTTTTTGGCCCTGAATTCAAACTATTCTAGGTTTCGGGCGCAATTCAAGTCACGCACTGTAGGGGCATAATCACATACTTTCACCCCTGTCTCAATCACAAAGCTCACCTGAATTATTCATCGCTGTATATTTTATTTATGACTGCATTCTCCCATGCCACCTGAAAGTTCACAGAGGCCCCGATAGCTGCCAGAGAACAGAGCTGCTCACAGAGACAGTCGCGCTTTCATCTCTCACAGACAGAGGCAGCTTTGGAAATGAGGTCTTCCACAGACAAGCCGGATTATTATTTATAGAGAACTAGCATCTTTTGAGATCTTTGAAGCATTTTCACATGTAAAACATTGGCGCTGTTGTCTGGGATATGTAACTCATTGTTGAGTTAGGTCAGGTTGTAGACTACTTGTAGGAATGCTACATGCTGTAGTCATGGGGGGAAATTATAAGGGGCCGGTAGTCCTGATGGTGGCGCTACTGCAACCATCTAAAGTTGAAAACGTAAAAAAAAAAAAATATATATATCATAACAAAATCAGTCGTAGGCACTATCACTTTGCAACCACCACCAAAAGGTAGGCCCAAGTGAGCAGAAACGCCCTTTGAGCTGGCAGGAATTATGAAGTCCATCACTCTGTATTTCTCAAAAACTGTAAAACCCATCAAACCCTACTCCTCCCACATTTTTTGGTCAATTTACACCCCAATTGCTCCAATCTGCACTGTCCTCCACACAAGATCTTCACAAAATTTGGAAATATCAAAAATTTAGCCCACAGCGCATCAAAATGTTTTACTGTAAACAGTACTGAATACAGCTCCTGCAAATGCTTGCTCAAAATTACAAAATGTTCATGGCATGATAGATGTAGTGTAAAATTTTTCAGAATTGTATCTTAAAAACTGTCTTTTTGACAGTATTTTGAAGTCTGTCCTCATGTTGTCCCTGCAAACTACTGCTGTATGTGTATACAGGAACAAATACACTACCCACAATCCTATAGTGCAACAGCAATGTCTCCACCAATCAGAGACGTTATTGGCAACCCCACCCCAATAGCGGACCCTAGGACTACAACTGGCTAAATTGACTCTGATTGAGAGTCAATTTGTTTGACTCCTTGTTGAGAGGGGTCAGGGAAGAATTTTTACAGCTCACTTATCTGGCCCCCGGGTGATACTGTTTTTTTTCTTCCCTCTGGAATATGTAGGGGTGGGTTGTACTGTATGCCCACCTCCCTTGTTCTCTGTAAAGCGCATTGTGTTGCCTCTGGGTATGAAATGCGCTATACAAATAAAGCTTTGATTGATTGATTGATTGAGAGGAGACCTGTGCCACTGATTGTTTGATTGGTTTCCACCTGTCTTGTTAGTCTGTGTATAGCCCACATGTAGCTCTGTCTTCTTTGTTCATTATTTGCTGTAGCTGTGCGTTGTCCTGGGTGTTTCCTGTGCCACCTTGTAAGTTTATAAGCTTTGTCTTTTGTTCTCCACTTGTTGAGTGTGTACCTTGTTTTTGTTGTTTAGTCTTTGGTTTAGTTTTTTTTTTACCCCTCGTGGTGCCTTTAACATTTTGTGGAAAGTTAAGACTTGCCCTTGGTGTTACTTTGAGTTCAAGCCCAGGGTGATGCAGAATAAAAATGTGAATGCATACTCATTGTGCTGTGTAACATGATTTTAAAGATTTAAGTTTTCAATTATGGTCTGGGCAGTTCTGCTGACATAATCATGTATTTGTTGTGTCTCCTCTTCCTCCTACCTCATGCACACTTCCCCATAGTTTCATTTACAGTGGCCTAGCTATTGGTCTTTATACACAGTTTGTCCTTTAGGGGAGTATACCAGTAAATGTTTACTTTTGTATTTTTAAAATGTGTTTTGTCACCCTCTAGTAGTTACGAAATGCTGAGTACAGCATAGTTAGATCAGACCATCCTGTTCCTTATTTGTAGCAGGTACTGTTACTGTTGATCTGTTTGCATCTCTTCATCTCACCAGTCCTGTCTGCTAATCAGTCCCACCTGTTAAATCAATTCATTCAGTGAATCTATGCTATCATTCCCATCACAGAATGTAGGCCTACTAAAATGTTTATCCAGGATTCCTATGATGTAAATAAGCTGTGACATTTGTCCTTTTTTCAGTTGGAGCTATTTGAAGCCAGCCAATCCTCTCATTCGCTGCAAAATCTCATGTTCATTTAAAATAACATTATACTGATATGGTAGATGTAGTGACTTTTCAGGAGACATTTTTCCGAATTATACAGTATCTCAAATACAATTTGACAGTATTTTGAATTCTATCCTCATCCTGTCAAACTATTGCTCATATGGGGAAAAAAAACACACTACCCACAATCCTATAGAGCAACAGTGCAAGCTCCACCAATTAAGAGATGTCGCTGTTGGCAACCCCACCCAACCCCTGCCTAGGACTACATCTGACCAAATTGATTGGCCACTGATTGAGCTATTCAGTTACTCTGCAATTAGGAAGACTAGCTGACAAATGTTTCAAACCTCAGCCAGTTTGTCATGACAGTGATGGATACATGTATGTGTGTGTACATACTGTATAGTACATGCATGAAGGCTGCCACATGCCTTGTGTGATTTAGGCTTGTTTGAGAACGTTGTTTTGTAGAACTTAAGTTTTATTAGAAGGCCACACGCGAAGGCCAAACTGTCAGCTTTTTCACCTGGCTCCACAAGAACATAACCTTCCCTTGGTGTCTGGTTGAGTTCAAGCCATGGGTGATGCAGAATAAACATGCTAATTCCTACTCAGGCATTGTACTGTTTGGATTTAATACATGTGATTTTAAAGATATTTAAGAAGTTTTAAATAAGGGTCTGGCCAGAGACCCTCATGTATTTGTCATTTGTCTCCATCCTCCTCAAAATGCCCGGCCCCGATCCAGTGCTGCACATCAGCTATAGTTTAATTAAAATTGTGAATGAAATAAGGTAAATATGAATTTTACATTTCAAACATTTGTCTGAAAATCTGCAGGACGATTTAAATGAGTGCTTCATTTACATTGACCACAGATGCACGGTGCACATAAGATGTCACAGAATTACATGTCTGCTGAATATTTAGTTGAACTGTGATGTGAACTGAGCTGACTTCAATGATCTGACGAAAGCCAACACAAAACCATAATTTCCACGGTAATTTCCAGAAGTAATTTCACCAGTGTTCCCAATATTAAAACTGGTTGCCATAGTGACAGGGGCAGCCAGGGTGAGCAACACCTCTATATACAGTAGGGGGAGGGGGTGGGGGGTAATTTGAGAATTAATTTAGATAACATCCAGGACTCACCGATGGAAACGATGGCAATCCCACAAAGGGATCTCCCACAAAGATAAGATGGCTACAGAGAGAGATGGAGACTACTGTATGTTGGGAGAGAACACGCCTTCGATCAGAAAACACCCACGTGAAAAATATAGCCTGACTCGATGAAGATGTGCCATCTCGGCCCAATCCACTCAGTTTCAGCCGGGACACAAATGCTGCCTTTGCAAATGAGTGAGTAAATATTCAAAATAAATTGACTTTTTTTTTGATAAATTGAGACTGACAAAAAAAAAAGTATTTAATCAAAAGGCCTAGGAGCTATATTATTTTACTTGTCAGCTGCATTGTTTGTGTTCATCCACTTGGGTACATCAATACAGCACATTTAAAATGGAAAGCTTGCCAGCTTTCTCTGACTATTTCTGCCTATTGTCCCAGTTTCTTAAAATCAGTAACAACACATTCAATACTGAAGCCACCAACAACTACAATAAGGTGCTCCGAGGTACGGCCAGCTAATCAAAAACCAACTGACAAAAAACAGCCTTTATGAGAAGTAGGCTACAGTCAAGTCATACTGAATGAAAAACCAGTGCTTTAACCTGAACTTCAATGCTGGATTATTTTTTAATTAACATGGAACTCGGCTCCATGCCGGGCGCTTTAATTCTGATTTGATTAAACATACTGCTTGGTTTTTAATATGTTTCCATGACAGCTATTTGAAATGTTCTGTCTGTGCCCGGCTTATTAGGGCGAGTTCAAAGGAACGTCGTCAGGTCGACATGTTTTCTATCATTGGCGGCTGCGAAATATGATTAAAAAACTGAAAGGTTGTGTGACGGTTCGGATATGGACCCAGACAATACAGTCTCTAGCCCTCCTGAGGACAAGCGTTCTACAGGGCAGAACATTCCAACTGATTAGGGAGATATGACCCAATGAGGAGAAGCTCGGCCTCATTCTCACCAGAACAATCCATGTAAAATCTGACCTTTGAGGGCAGCCCTACAGTACAAGCCAGATTCAAAAGAACTCTGTCAAGCTTAAGGGCAAATATGAATCCTCGTCATTCCCACATGAAAGGGAGCCAAATTGATTTGGCTGTGAATGGTAAACCTCTTTGTGAAGACGACTCACCCGCGCGGGGTTCAGGCAGGGGAGTCTCTGTGCCGTTATCTTTATAAGCCGCGCCTCCGTTCCTGTCAATCTATAATGGGCCGCATCCCCTGCCACAGAGCACACATCTGGGCCACAGTTCTGTGTGTGTGTGATACCGAACCATAGCAGAGTTAGTTATTATTTAAATGAACCAGTTTAATGATCCATCTCACCCACCCCACCCGGTACATATGTTTTGGAAATGGCTCAGTGTCCTTTAGCGTGTCACAGGTGCTAGATGACATCTTATTCCCGTGGGCGCGGTGTGCCGATAGATTGAGCAATAAACAGATGGACTGAAGAGGAGGAATGAGAACGGGCAGTGAGGATAAGAGAGGAGCCCTTCCTTCCCTCACAGATCTCAATCGCTGGGACGGAATTCATTTCAATGTGTCACGTGTTTATATCCCTGTGTGTGTGTGCTCGTGTGTGTGCTTGTGTGGGTGTGCGTGAGTGTGCACGTGCGTGTGTCTGTGCTCGTGTGTGTGTGTGTGCGTGTGTGCGCGCGTGTGCTCGTGTGTGTGCTCGTGCGCGTGCTCATGTGTGTGCTTGTGTGTGTGTGTGTGCGTGAGTGTGCACGTGCATGTGTCTGTGCGCGTGTGTGTGAGAGACAGAGAGGAGAGCTTGCAGACAGCTGTCACAGTGCCTCCTTCCTGTTTGACAAAAGAGGCTGGTTGAGGAGCAACAAAGCGGGCAGTCTGGGTAATGAGACACGCTGTCGTCTTCCAGCCCCCCCCCCTCCCCCCGCTCCCCTGGCACAGCAGGGCCCCTCACCCCCGTGCCAGTCTCTGACAACCAATTACACCACCTCCGCCATCCACCTACTGTCTCTTAAGGGTCTGAACATTCAGCGTTGCAATTAAACCTCAAATCAAAATTGCGCTATTCACAATAGGCTATCGCTTCGTAAAATGGCAATGAGCACAATGACACCGTCGTTTTCGTCTGGTTCTGATTCTGATTCGTCTGGTTCTGTCGGTTGATGTACATTGCTTTTTTTGTTTTTGCTCATCGATCCACAAGGACGATGTCCGCTGATTTATATGTGCGAACATTAGGTCTTTTAGGATCCTATATGAACTGAAAATCAATAAATATATGAATTGCAATTGATAACAGTCAAAAAAACAACACCAAGGTTTTAGTAACACTAACCGAATCGATATTGAATCGAATCGAGATATCGATTTATGAACCTTGTGAATAGGAATCGAATCAATTCTTGAAATTTAAATCGATACCCAGCCCTTAGTCAAATAGTAATTTCTTTGAGTACAGTCACAGTACAGTCTGTACAACATGGAAAGGCTGTTGGTCTGCATACAGCAGGAGACTGATGGTGCACATGCACCATCTATAGACATTGTAGACGAGGCTCTATAATAAAAGCCAATACACGTTCACCAGCGCTAAAAGCCATTGAAAAACTGCACCACCAAGCAGACTTCATTTTACTGGCCCTCGTTAAATGCATGGTAAAGTACACTACGCCCGTCTCCCATTTACGATGTGACTCATAGATGACTCAGTGTTAATGATGAGTAATGGAGGTTCTTCCATCATTTGCTCAATTTAAAAGTATGATTTCTAATCACTGTGTCAACATGTAGCTGTTTGTTATGTTAGCTGCATGTAACTTTTGTTTATTTCTACTTATTTTGCTTATTGAATGTGTATTTGTTTATTTCTGTGTCACTGTTTTTATGTAAACTTGTCGCCACTGTGAATGAGGGAAACCAAGTGCCTTTATGAGTTTTGAAATAATGTGGGTTATGATGAGCTCTCTGTATTCATTCACACATGATATCAGACTTGTGAGAGGTCTACCGGTCCAAGATGTGACTGGAACATCTCAGGTCTGCATTGAGCCAAACACATTTTCTCTCTGTCAGAAGATCAAGATTAGCTCTCACGTCTTATCATCAAGAGCTTCAGTGGCAGCGTAGCAACAGCAGTCTGCAGCACCGCATATCAGTTATGTTGGGACAATAAAAACGCGGCATCTCATGTTGACAGTTGACAAGAGAGAAACCATTTAATCTTACCTTGAATTAAAGATGGTTATGCTGTTCTGAGCTGTTTATCCTGTGGAAAATACATAGAAACATAAATTGACCCTTGAAAACGAGGGTTGTAACGGGGGGGGGGGGGGGGGGCATGTAAAGGCCAGGTGATGACGTCTATAAAACGTTACAAAGTGAGTTAGGTTTACAACAACGAGGGGATATTATTGTTTCTTAGATAGGCTGTAACGAATTGTAAACATTGTAACAACAGCGTGTTATTAGACTGTAATTGTTGAGCAATGGGTTTGAGTGTCTCTTTTGTGTTCCGTTTGTACTGTATGCTACCCGCAAGGTCTGACACCATCATTATACTTAAATATTGTGTCATGTAGTCATGGTACAGTATATATGACAGTGCCTTCTCTCTGCAGTATGCTGTAGTTGTCAGTGTGTACAGTGAGAGTGGGGGGCATCGTTCCCTGACACAGCTGCCTGTTCTCCAAGGGGGCTCAACAGGGAACCAGCCTCCTTTCGCTCAGTTGGGCTCACATGCAGATGCACACACACAGTAACCAACGTGCACAATGACACACACACATACAAACAGACGCGCACATGCACACACATACACACGCATACAAACGCACACATATACATACAAACGCACACACACACTTACATACACACTCACACACACTTATACTACATCATCCAAATGCTAAATAAAAGTAGAAGACAATCATGGCCAGCTTGAGTTACCATTTCGGACTGATGTCAAACAAATGAAACCACTTTTTGCTGATGTGAAACATTGGTTTTGGAAAGAACAAAGGGGATAATCTTGTTTTGCAGCCTATGTCCATATACATGTTCATTTATAAATGTTCAATTCCCTATAACTATCAACATGGTTCAAATAGTCCTATGAGCCTGGGACAATGAATTGTACTGTATAGCCTTCCACACGTAATGACAGCATTGAAGACATGATTAACATGGAAAGCAGTTAGATCCTAAAACTATTTATATGCTTAAAATAATTATAGCGTGAATGAAAACAGCCATCCAAACATGATTTACTGTGATACCTTATTCATACTGGATGATCAACTGAGACTCACCATTCATTACGTTGTCGACTCCTCCATTGACGCCCCTCCTCGCTATTAAACATGCAAATTAAACGTTTTGTTCATATAAGGTTTTCTTCATGTCACTCGTTTCATTTATCAAAACTACCCACACCACTGTAGCGATACACAACGTGAGCGCCCCTGATTTATGAATCGCCGACACCCGGCACAGTTGTCGCATCCCCAGTGCCGCACAGAGACACTCCTTCCGGCTGCGCGCCGAACAATGGTGCCGCATCGCTCTGACAGCTACCGCGCCAACGTGACCCCTCTTAACCAATCATCTCACACGGTTCCCGGACTCGGTCAGCGCCCAGAAGCAACATCTATCGCGCTATTATTGCATACTAGGCGAATTCAGGCTAACTTCCAAATATGCATGCCAGTGTAACATGTGCGACAAAGCCGGACTTAAAAGGTAGCCTAACCATAATGTTCATATTCGGATGTTTACTAGCAAGAGTGACAATTGCAGATATATAACTAGAAATACAACAGAAGTAGCCTACATGTCACTTGCCTATTAATGTTAGGCTAACTGTTATAGGGAAATTATTTATTTCACGCCAAATTAATCATATCACCTTAGCAGCAATTGTAAAGACCCAGGCCTCCATGATGTATTTTAAGTTCATGTTTTAGTGACCATTAACTAATTACAATAGACATACTAACTTACTAACAAAGTATAGACACAATGTAGCCTAGTCTAGATATCCCACATATTATTCAAAAGTGACATTTGGGAGGCTGTTATAAACAGCCACACAATATTAAAGTACAGTGCCATCTGGTGGACTAGATAGTACACGTAGTATGAAACCTGGCTTGCCTTTTTAGCATGCATCTTCTCAGATTCACCCAAAAAAGCTGTGTCTCTGTCACTTATTCCGCGAGATAACTGTCCACATCCAGTACAGATGAAGAAAATAAGGAGGATGGCATTGTATGACAGGCTTTAGATGTGTGTTGTTTCCCCCTTACTCTTCTCCCTGTACACGAACAGCTGCACCTCCAGCCACCAGTCTGTCAAGCTCCTGAAGTTTGAGGACGACACCACCATTATCGGTCTCATCCGAGGGCAACAAGTCCGCCTAAAGGTGGTAGATGCTGTCCTGGTGCGGCCAAAACAACCTGGAGCTCAATGCTCTCAAGACAGAGAAGATGACAATGACTACTGTTGACTCCTTCCGCTTCCTGGGCACCACCATCTCCCGGGACCTCAAATGGGAGCTGAACATCAGCTCCTTCACTAAAAATGCATAGCAGAGGATGTACTTCCTGAGGCAGCTGAAGAAATTCAATATGCCAAAGACAATGATGGTACTCGTCTACACCTCCATCATCGAGTACATCCTCACCTCCTCCATCACCATCTGGTTCCCCCCTCCCCTCTGGCAGGAGAAGAAGGCTTGTGTCCCCCCACGACGCCCCCCCCCCCACTGGATCAATACCCCTTGCACCTGCATACGACCTCTGATTGTTCCACATACCTCAACGGCACACACATTGCACACACTGTATAAAACGACGGTTACGTATTGTAACTAGTTCTATGAGTGGACCGTAGCCCCACAGGGCTAGCTCCTATTGGCTAGTGAAACCTAGCCAGCTACAATTGACTGAAGGAAAAAAAAACGCACCTGTGTCCAACCAGGTCCGGTGCACCACTGCGCTCCACAGGGTTAGGTGAGACCATACCAAACGTTGGCCCAACCCAAGCACAGGCCCCTACCCGCCACGCCCGGCTAATCTTAGTCGAGGGCAACGAGAGGTACATGAACATAACAAGTTAGTGCACGCACAGGACAGGAAGTGTAAGCGAGCCTCTTCTTCGCTGCTCGCATGAGACGGAGGATAGAAGGCTCTCAGCTCCAAATCCTGTGCGCTCCACTTTCCGAATGAAAGATGGATCTGTAAAATGGATAACACAGCTTTGCTCCCATCACCCGTGATGAGAAAAACTGTCAGCGCTCTCAAATCACTGACCCGCTTGCCCGATGTCAATGCAAGGAGCATCGCGGTCTCGATAGAGAGCCACTTGTGGGGGACCTGCTCCATTGGTTCAAACGGCATTTCACATGCATTTCAGAACCAAGAGCAAATCCCAAGGCGCCGCCGTAGCTTTGCGCACTGGACGAAGACGGCGAACGCCGGTCAGAGATCCCTTAAACAGGGGATGTCCATAAACTGAAGCGGAAATAGTGTATGCACTTTGATAGTGGATGCCGCTAAACCGAAATTCTATGATCATCTCAACCGAGCAGGACTCGGTTGAGTGATGTCCCTCACTTCACACCACCATGCCCAGTGTTGATCCCACGCTATCAGAATCACTGATAGGGCCTCCGACCGTATCCTGGCTAACAAGGATTAATCCCACTGGTGGGAAGGCATAAAGCAGCGCCTTCGGCTAGGGGGACATGCGCGAACGCCTCCACCCCCAGAGGAGGCTGGTCCCACTGACTCAGAGAGAACCAGCGGGGACACTTCGCGTTCTCTTTCAAGGCGAAGAGATCCACTTCGGCCCTCCCGAATCGAGCCCAAAGCTGAGCCACAATCAGAGGATGTAGGCTCCACTCGCCCGGATGAGGTCCGCCCCGGGACATCAAGTCCGCCAACATTCAGGCGGCCGGCAATGTGCCACGCTGCCAGAGACCAAAGGTTGACATGAGCCCATCGCCATAACGCCAATCGCCAGTCGGTGAAGTGAAAGGGAAAGACATCGCGGCTTGAACCAGATGCTTCAAAGATTTTTCGATGGGATGGGAGCTCTGGCCGGCTCGGTCCCGTTGTACTAACCCCCCCCCTTTCTCCTTGCAAAGGAGCTACAACACGGCTCTGCTGTTTGTTAGCTAAATTAAGCACAACATGAGATGCAGACTGTACATTACCAACAATAGGCACAGGACCATTTTCTGTGACTTTATTGTTGCCTAGCCCGGAACATTCTCACCGCCGCTCTTACAAGAGCGTGTTGGGTAAGGCAAAACAGTCACGCATCTCTGCGCATCTTTTCTTACCCCAAGCCGGTGGGTGGGCACTCTGGACTGGCTGGGTAGGAGAGGCGGTGGTTGGAGCGCCGTGCTTGCAGCCTCGAAGGCCGGCGTGGGAGCCGGGCGATGGGCCGCAGCGGGGCGAGACACCACAGCAAGTTGTTTTTGCTTGTTCCGCTGTTGTTGCTTGCTCACGGTCGTGACAGCAGCGGCCGAGACACGAGTATGCATGTTTCCCCTGAGTGGCGAGATGACGAGCGAGGAGGAGCCGGTCTTGCTCCTGGCTGTGACATTGCACCAGGATATTAGACACAGCCGAACCAAACAACCACTCTTTACTCACCGGCGAGTTGAGGAGAATGCCTTTGTTTCCTCGTGCAGACCGATCAGACAGCCATAGATGACGTTGCTGGACGACAGATGTGGCCGTCACTCCTCCCAGGCAGGAGGCAGAGATTCTCACAAGCTGGGCGACGGCCCCTGCGGCTTCATCCATCCGCTCTCCGTTCCGCTTCCAGGGAAGAGGGGGTCTGATTCTTGCCCAGCTGGCTGATGTAGATGGCTAGCATGGCAATGGAGGAAGTGGCAGCGACGGCTTGAGCTGCCAGTGCATACAGTAGCTGCAGTGATTCCCGTAGTTCCGGCAGTCTCATAAATCAGCATTATTATAAATAATTATTTAGGCTACCGAAAGTATTTGACTTCTCATAATAAATAAAATATTTTGTTGTTTTGTGCTGTTCAATAGGCTACTTCAAGTATCTATCACTACGACAGCCAGCCAGACCTCCCCGCGTACCGTTCGCGAGCACTCACCTCCCACTCCCGCTCTGAGTTTCTCACAAGCTGGAAGTGAAGAAGTATTTTGAGGACTCGTAGTTTGAGGTAACTTTAATTACAGTATCCACTGTAGTTGTTCACTAGCCCAAACATAATTTAGCCTATGTAACGTTATATCTAGCTAGTTAATGTTACCAAATTTTACAGGCTAGATAGACTAGGCTAGATTCGAGCAACGACACTGACAACTAGCATTAGCTGGCTAGGCTAACGTTACCTAATGTTAACTAGCTAACATTACATTAGCTAGATAGGTTTGCTCAGGGCTGCCAAGTTTGACCAAAAGTCACGCGTAGATTTGGGTAGCGTTCTTTGACCGCGTACGATTTGGAGGCGAGATTAGCATTAGTTCAAGTAATTTTAAAATAAGGATTAGCCGTTACCTCCACGGTGAGTCACTAGTCATCTTTCTTCTGAAGCCCGTTTATACAGTGGTGCACCGGACCTGGTTGGACACAGGTGCCTGTTTTTTTTTTCTTTCTTCTTCAGTCAATAGCCAATAGCCTTGTGGGGCAAGAGCTCCACAAAATAGAATATTGCTCATCTACCACACTGCACACACACTGTACAGTACACCCAACACTCTCCCTTCGGTATATATTATGTAAATTGCATTTGTGCCTCCCTTTTTAATACTAGTATATAGTATTTTGTATATTGTTCTGTATTTTGTTTGCACTGTATTATGTATTTGCATTTTTTTGTACGTGGCTGTAAGCCACCGCACCTAGGATAGCGTTTGTCCGGTTATCACTCCCTCCCTCCCTCCGGTCAATGTTGACCTAGTCTCGCGGGCCAGACGAGTCGACTTCTGTTCCGGATTGTCTACTACGTCTGGTATTCAGGCGCTGAAATTTTGTTGAAGGAAGTTGGGGAAAAAACGGGCGGATATCCCGTCAAAATTCCGTAGAGAGTAGTAGACAGTCCGGAACGGAAGTGATGCGTTTTTTTAAGAACTTCCTTTTACAAATTCTAAGCGGCTGAAGTCCAGACTCTCTCCTCCGTAGAGAGTCTGGCTCCGAGACTAATGTTGACCTGCATCTTTTGGCACCACAAGAGGCAGTAGTCCCAGCACACCAAAATAAAGAAGGGCACCAAAATCAACCCGCTGATCTCCACTGCACAAGTAGAGTAGTGGTCAGAGCATTGGACTCCCACCCGGGAGATCGGGGTTCAAGACCCGGTGGGGATGACTTAATGTTATCATCAGTGTAACTGCTTTAGCCACTGACCCCTACTATTAATGTTATGGAAGCTGCTGCTAGTTGTTGTGAGCTCATGAGCTAACTGGCTATCCCGCTCTTATTGTGCTGGATTAGCATTGGAAGCATTGGAACTGATGTGTCAAGACCTTTCTGAATTAATCAGACATTATTTCATGTAATTTCAATTCACAGCTATTTCAGTGGCATGACTAGCTTTAGATCGATTTTCTAACCCCTTCATCATTGTGTTACAGGTATGTAGCCTAGTTTGATTCCCTCTTTATGCGTTGATTATAGCTCTGTGATCTCCCTTCCTTCGCGATCTGAAAAGACCCGCATTTGCCAGGAAGACAGCAGCATATTTTGTACACTATTCACCAGTTTACTAAAGACAAGTGTTTTGTATTTGTGTAAAGCACCTTGATTGTCTTTGGTAGTTACCCCCTTAGCTGTGTAA